>NC_056746.1:614030013-614102513 GCF_019279795.1 Protopterus annectens | reverse complement strand
ATTAAACCTTCTGATATTACAACTATTTGTAGACTTAGAGTGCATGTGGCTATTTTATATGTTACCTGTGATATGTATACTACATGGACAGTTGTGATGTACTGCACAGAGCCAGTCCTTTTGGCTGTATTCAGTATCACAAACAAAATAAGATCTGATGTTGTCTTCCTCATTCCTCCTCACGATGCGTCTAGAATCCAACCTTTGGATCAGGCTTGGCCACATTCTACAGGCTTGGATCTGACTCTCAGGCTCTTCCCTCTTACCCATAATGTACTACATCCATCCAAGTACCTCAGATCTCATTTGCTGCTTCAGTGTACTAGATGTGTCTCTCATTCTCTCAAGCTGTGGATAGAGTTTTTCAAAGTTCTCTTGCTGTTTTAATCTTAGGTGAATTTCTGTAAGTCCTCCCTCCATTTTTCTTTCTTTCAGTGTCTGTGTGGGGTGTTTTTATCTTCATGCAAAAAAAAAAAGAAATAAAGTTTCTGTTAGCTTTAAACATCATCAGTTTAAACTTTAACTTAAATCTAAAGTTACATTTAAAGTTAAATTTAAATTTAAAGTTAAACATTTAGAGTTAAAACATAAAACTTTTAAGGTATACCTGTAATCCTAGAACCAATCTATTACCATTTTTCAGTTGGTGACAGTTGGTTGTTGGTAGTTTCTTTTTTTTTTTTTTGGTTATGGCTGACAAACCTTCACCCAGCTTTAAACGCTGCACTTCCTGTGGGCATAAAATCCTCAACAAGGAATGCATGTATTGCCTGGGTGCTGTCCACTTGAGTGGATTGTAATATTTGTGTTGTCTTCAATCTGCGGGTGTTAGCTGACCATAGGAATAAACTGATTCTTAGGAGTCTTCTACCTCCTCAGCTCCAAAGACTCAGACCTCCTCTGTGGCTTCATCTTCTTCCTCTCTAGCTACTGCTAAAGAGTCTAAAATGAGGTCCCTCCCTGTTTTCCCAAGGGACACTCTTGAAACTAAGAAGCCTAAGAAATCCTTGGATCTGACTTCTTCAGACCTGAAGAAACTGGCCCCAGTTTGATCCTGCAGCTCCTATGGATCCAGGGAATGTTTTTACCATCTCTTCTCCACCTTTGTCAGCTCCTACATTGAATCCAATTCCTCCAGATCTGAGGACTTTGATGAGGACCCTGCTCTGTCTTTCAGGTCGAAGCATTCCCATCATTCCCAAACCCACTAATTGGCTTTATGCAAGTCTTCCAGAAGCTGGTCCAAGGCAGATATGGACAGGATGGTGCGGAGATTTCTCTAGGCCCAGATCCAGATGGGGATAGTCTTGGCTCTGTCCTCTGTCAGATTCGTGAGTTACTCTGGCCAATCCATCAAGACTCTTTCTTTGATCTGTCCCTCATTTTGGAGTCACAGGATTCAGGACTACTGTGTTTTTGGGCTTGGTGCAGGGGATGCTTCCTTCTGTGACACCAAGGATGCCCTTGACTAGCCCTATTCCAGCCTTTTTGGAGCAGAGAGAGTCTCAGAGCCATAGTGTTGGTGCTGGGTCCAGGGGACTGGGTCAGCTCCATTATTTTTGGAGACATCCCTTCCCATCGGTGCCTCAGCACTGGACAGTTCAGGTCTGAACCCTTCTGGTGGTTGTGGATCCAGGGTGAGTCCTGGTTGTTTTCCCCTGGTGGTTTTGGCTTCAGGGGAGATGGAAAGGGCTTCTCCTGGTCTTTTGGCCTTTCAAATAGTGGAGAAGGTTTTCTCCCAAGTTGGAGATCTGATGGCACATGTCCCCCAGTCTGCATCATTACCCTCATCGGATACAAGCTTTGCTCCCACTCATACTGCCATGAGTCTTCCTGTCCCAAGCAGCCTCCAAGAATTTCCTACTCAGGAGGAATCCTCTTCTTCCAACACTTCTCCAGAGTACCCAGCTGAGGAAGTTCCTCAAACGAAGATGTGCAAAAGGAAGCACATTGACTGCCCATTGGAGTCTTTAACAGAGGATACTGACTTCGATGAGGGGGAAGGATCCCCCTAATCCCCACCTGAAGACATCTCCTTTGGGGACATATTACAGCTCCTGAAGCAGAAAGATGAATTTTTCTACATGGATTTATAGGTTCATAGGTAGGTACTAGGCTATCAGCCCAAGGGCCTAAGTAACCCTAGCCAACAAGGTTCCCTGCCTTTCGCCACCCAAGAAAGATATTTTTCTGTGCCCCTGTTGAGCAGAGCCACAGAAGTGACCCCTGGCATGAATTTCTTATTTCCCATCCACTCATCAAGATTTTTCTTGAAGAGTGCTAATGAGGAACTCTGCTTGGCATAGATGGGTAGTTTGTTCCAAAGTATGGGAAGTCTCTTGGACAGGAATCTATCCCTCCAGCATGTTCTATTTATTGTGGTGACAAGGTTAAGGTCCCTAGAGAGTGTAGCTCAGAGGGATTGGGATTTCCTTAGGTGTAGCATGTCCAACAGCTCTGGATTTGACATAGCTTTGTATGTTAGGCAGAGATCACCTCGGAGTTGACGATATGCTATGGAGTAAAGCTGGAGTTTTTTGAGATGGTCAGCATAGAGCATCTGTTTGAGGCTGGTAATCCTCTTAGGGAGGTACTTTTGCAGCCTTTCCAGCTGCTGCAGATGTCTTGTGAGGTACATCCCAAAAGGGGAGTTATACTATATAATGAGTCAATGAGTGACGAGTAGAGGGGACAATGACCTCTTTTTTCCTGGATGAGAACCCTTTCATGATGAGGTGTGCCACGTAGAAGGATTTCCTGAATACTGTGGTGATGTGATTATCAAAGGAGAGACTACTGTCCACCTGGGTTCCAACGTCTCTTATCACACATTCAGCATTAAGTAGACTGCCGCCTATGTGGTAGTTCATGGGTAGAGAGGTTTTACCAAAGGGTATGACAATGCACTTTTTGGCATTGAGCTTGAGGCCATGGCTCTGACACCAGGCGTCTATCTCAATGAGGCCCATCTGTAGGATGTCCACACCGTTTGGAGATTCGACTATGGCTCCTGGTTTGCAGTCATCTGCGAACTTCATTAGTTACAGACCTTCTGTATTAGCCTGTACTTCAGGGAAGTAGATACCAAACAGGAGAGGTGTAGGATTCAGCAGTCATAACTGTATTGTCCTTCTGCATGGGTGTCATGAAGTTCACCAATGCTGTGGTTCTCCACCTGCCATTAGTTTGAAGTCAGATTTGGAGTCTGCAACTTTTACAGTGTGGGTTCTGTCAGTGAGCCAGTTAGCAACCCATCTTGTGACAAAGGGATTTATACCTAATTTATTGAGTTTATCTATAATTCCAAAATGGGGGATGGTGTCGAAAGCCTTGGTGAGGTCAAGATAGGCTGTGTGAACCACCTTACCCTCGTCTATGGCTTTGGTGACTGCTTCAAAGAAGGTGATCAGGTTCAGGAGGCATGATCTTCCTTTTACAAACCTGAACTGAATGGGGTCTAGAGTTTGGAGGTTACCAATGTCTGTTTCTAAGTTCCATGATGATACATTCCATGGCCTTACAGACCAGGCTCATCAGGCTAATAGGGCAATAGTTTCCGTGGTCTCTGGTGACTCCCCCTTTGTGGAGTGGGATAACTGTTGCTGTGCACCATTCAGTGGGCACAAAGCCTGACGTGAGGCTGTGATTCAACATGGTGCTTAGATGGGGGCCAGTTCATTCTGAAGTTCGTGTAAAACGCAGCCTGGGATGTTGTCAGGTCCTATGGATGCTGTGTTCTTGGCTTTAGAGAGAATAGTTTTTACCTGCATAGTTGTTATTTCAGGGACTCTGCATTCTTCCAGTATAGATATAGGCCCTTTAGGGGGTGAGGTGGGGTAAAGTTAGCACAGAACCTATCAGCCAGGATGTTGGCAATATCAGTTGGTTCTGTAATTTTCATATCATTGTGCTGTAGCTCAGAGCAGATCTGGATGTTGCCATTGAGATCCCTGACATAGCTATAGAATGCTTTGTGGTTGTCCTTAGAATTAGTGGCGATTTTGTTTCCATAGCTAGCTTTTGCAGATTTTATGAGGGATCTCAGCTTCTTACTGAGGCTGACCAGGGAGTTCCTCCACTCATGGGATTTTACTCTCTTTTGCAACAGTTTCTTCCTTCTGTTGTACAGTTTGTTTATGGCAGGGGGACCACCAGATTGACTTCCTTTTTTTGGATAGCATCTTGGTTCTGTTTGGGATAGCATGATCCATGCACTCGTGTAAGTGCTTATAGAGTGCATTTGTGTAGGATTCAGCAGTCATAACTGTATTGTCCTTCTGCATGGGTGTCATGAAGTTCACCAATTCTGTCTTAAGAAGCATGAAGTTGGCTTTGAAGAATTTTTTTACAGTGGTTTCCTTAATGCAGGGTGGGGGCGGGATGTGGATATCTAGGGTGATTAGCTTATGGTCAGATCTGAGCAACAAGGAGTTGACTTCAGTTGTGGAGCACCGGTCACTCATGTTGGGAATGACTAGGTCTATGCTATTGTTTCCCCTGGTGGGTTTGAGGATAAGTTTTTTCAGGGCATTGGAATTTATGAATTCCAGAAAGTGTTGAGTGAAGGAGTTGGTACATGAGTAGTTTTCCCAGTTAATGGTGGGGTAGTTGAAATCACCCATTATTAGGGTGTTTGGTTGAACCCTAATATTTTCCAGTATATCAAGAAACGAGGAGTGGAAATCCTGGGCATGGTGGGGGATCTGTAGCAAGCTACAATTTGGATTGCAGTTTTGCACAGAGTTAGTTGCACTTGGATAATTTCGAATGCATTATGCTGAGCAACTAGCCTGGAGGTGTGGATATCCTTAATGAATGTGGACACACCTCCACATTTAGTGTTCCAGTCCAGATTAGATGGCCGAAAGATGTGGTATGAGTTATAGCTTGGTAATGCAGGGGTGCACTCTGGATCCTTGAACCAGGTCTCAGTCACTGCATAGATATCGATGAGCTCCATTTAAAGGAGTGCCTCGAGTAAGTGCATTTTGAGGTTTAGACTTCTAGCACTGAGTAGCATTACCCTCAGTTTTCTGCTTGCCTGTACCTGTTATGGTGGTAAATTTGTCATTTGAACCTTGTCTAAAAAAGGCACTACAGGGGCAGCAAAAGCCTTGGCCAGTATTTGGAATCCCAGGGGTGACAGGTGCAGGCCATCTCTGGCAAACCATTGTGGTCTGTTGACCATATCTTCCCAGGCCAACAGATACAGGATCCCCTTAGAATGACACCAGAAGCTTAGACAATTGTTGAAGTCAATCCTTTTGTCCTTGTATTGCGATATAATTCTGGGCAATGGCAGGATGATACTCAAGGATACGGTCATACCTGCCTGGGCTACAAGATCAGAGAGCTCTTCCATGTCTCTTTTCATGTAGTCCAGGGAGGTACGTCTCAGGTCATTCACACCAACGTGGACAATGACAGAGTCATATTTGTACTTGTTGTGGAGTGACCTGAGTGCATGGGTTATGTGGCGGATCCTGGCACCTGACAGGCAGCTGACAGTAACCTTCTCCTTGTTTAGCCTGGTGAGTGGGACATCAGTGTGTCTGACTATACAGTCACCCTTGACTAGTCTGTTATGTACGGTGTTTTGCCTTATGGGCTGTGGTTGAGTGGCACACTGTTTCTGTGGGCTATGTGTCATTCAGGTTATGTTGGGGGATGGAGGTTGCTTGCGTTTCTGCTTTGGAGGTCTCTGTTGTTTGGGCAGATTATTATTGAGAGCCTCCGCAAATGTTTTTGTGTTTCTATCTGTGGTTTTTGGTGGTGTAGGTTTAGTGGGCCTATGTGATGAGTGTGGTGTGGTGCAAGTGTTTACCTTCTCCTCTTGACTAACAAGTTCAATCTTGGTTAGAGAGAGCTTTGCCTCCAGTTTGGCTAGATAAGTGCATCTTTCACAGGTTGTACAGAAGATCCATGTTAAAAAATCGTATAAAATTTTAATGATGAAATAACAACAGCAATAAACAATGGGCTATTGACAAGAGTAATATATTTAGACCTCAAAAAGGCATTTGAGTTCCTGCCACACCAAAGTCCTTCTATACCATACCACTGCACAAAGGAGGTAACTTCACAGACCCCTCTAACTTCTGGCCAATTGCCATCCTATCATCTCTTTCTAAAATTCTAGAAAAGTGAATTCACTCTCTACTTCTTAAATACCTAATTCAAGAACACCTCTTAACTCATACTCAACACGGTTTCTGGCCAAACCACACCACTGCTACTGCCCTCTAGACTTTTACTCATACAGTTGCTGAGGCCAGATGTAATAACCAACCTGTGTTCTGTCTTTTTCTTGATTTATCCAATGCATTTGATACCGTGTCTCACCCTAAACTTCTAAAAAAAATTAACTGAACTTACCCTCTCTCCTGCCACCATGCAGTGGTTCTGCAGCTACCTTTCAAACAGACTACAATCTGTCCGATGGCTCACTTCTTGCTCCCCTTTCTTACCTGTAAATATAGGAGTCCCCCGGGGTTCTATCCTTGAGCCCCTCCTATTTAATTTCTTTATCAACAATCTTCACTCCACCTGCAACAACTCTCCACTTATCCAGTAAACAGATGACTCAACTCTCATCACATCCTTTAACAACTTGTCCCAGCTCCTATCTCTTACACAAAATACCTTCGCCTCCATCAAAACATGGCTCATTGATAACCAGCTTATCCTAAACCCCAAGAAAACTAAACTGTTACTCTTCCTGCCTAATTCATTTTCAGATCAGAAATGTTCCTCCTCAATCTCCTTACTAGATAATACCATCATCAAAGCAGACTCTTATACAAAACTCCTTGGCACTATAATAGATGACCAGCTTAAATTTGAGCATCATATTCATCAGTGTATTAAGTCAACTCACCAAAGATTAAGTTTATTGTATCAAAACAAAAAATTACTTACTCCAGAAGCTAAACTGTCCCTAGCTAGAGCATTCTTTCTACCAGGCCTACACTATGCTGCTGCCATCCTCACAAACCTACAAATCACCTTACTCTCACATCCAGGACAAACCTATAATAAAATCGTCAAATTTGCAACTAACCAACCTTATAGAACTCACCATTGCACTACACTGAAACAACTGCAATGGCCGGAATTCCCCCACCAACTTCTTATAACTCAGCTACAGCTCACCCACTCCATCCTATACAAACCTACAGCCTGCCCCTCCCTCTCAACACTAGTTACCTTTTACACCCCCTCCAGACCTCTCAGAAGCTCTAACCAACAACTCCTTGATATACGCCTTGATATACGCAAACCTAAAGGAAATATAGGTAAACTTCTCTGTAACCACAATGTGTCTTTAGCCTGGACCAAACTTCCTACCCATATTAGAAACAGCTGTATCACTAATCTTTTCAAAACATAACTAAAACTCTTCTTCCTTAGCTCATGGATCTCTCCATGTTAGGAACCTACATAAATGCCATTGCATCCTTCCCCACCTTACCCCACATCTCTCAACTTCTCTTTCTCTCCCCACTCAAACATCTTCAGAGCTTACTCTTCCCTTCAATCTTCCATGATTAAGCAAAATTCACTATACAACGTAACATCTCATCTCAGTTCCCCCTGCATCTACAAACAATGTAATTATTCTGTTTGCATTCTATTTTATTATAATAGTAGTATTATCCTATTTTTAAGCCGCGGTGGTGCAGCAGTAGCGTTGCTGTCTCACAGCAAGAGGTTCTCCCGTTCGATTCTCGGCTGGAGCACCTTCTGTGTGGAGTCTGCATGTCCTCCCCATGGTCGAGTGGCATTCGAAAGACATGTGTAGAATGGGCGTGCCTTCGTTGAAGGCTGGGCATTGAGCTGGCACCTTGGCACCCGTAAAAAATCTACTGCCAATCATTAGCAGACCGGAGTTCCGCTGTGGCGACCCCTAACCACGAAAAGCCGAAAGAAGAAGATGAAGAAGTATTATCCTATTGGTTTTCAACCCTCACCTTCACCTACTCCTGTTTAAGACAGTCAAGATGCAACTCAGTTGTTAATTTGTATTTCTACATTGTTAAGATGCTACTTTCTTTCAATTGTAATTACTGGGAAACCTTATTTTTTTATACTTAATTAGGATTCTTTTTGCTTTTTATCACAATAACTTCCATGTATAACTTAGATCTTATGTTCCTATCATGTTGGATTTTATCATGTAACTATCATGGAGCTTTTCTGCTCAGGTCTCCAATGAAAATGGGCTTCTGGCACAGTTGGACTAACCCGGTTAATTAATTAATAAATAAATAAATAAATAATGTATGAATCAGCAGCAAATATAACCCCCATGTGATATGCTGGTTGATAACTTGTTTACAGGAAGGACACAGATGGTGGTAATTTGTAAATTAGACTTGCTATGGAACAATGAAAATAGTACAGAATTATTGCAAATGTTTCGACATAGATTCATTGAGAGAAGATCCACGTTAAAAAAATCTTATAAAGTTTTAATAATGAAATAATAACAGCAATAAACAATGGACTATCAACAAGAGTAATATATTTAGATCCTGAAAAGGCAACAGGTGCAGGCCATCTCTGGCAAACCATTGTGGTCTGTTGACCATATCTTCCCAGACCAACAGATACTGGATCCCCTTAGAATGACATCAGATGCTTAGACAATTGTTGAAGTTGATCCTTTTGTCCTTGTATTGCGATATAATTCTGGGCAATGGCAGGATGATACTCAAGGCTAAGGTCATGCCTACCTGGGCTACAAGATCAGAGAGCTCTTCCATGTCTCTTTTCATGTAGTCCAGGGAGGTACGTCTCAGGTCATTCACACCAGCATGGACAATGACAGAATCATATTTGTACTTGTGAAGTGACCTGAGTGCATGGGCTATGTGGCGGATCCTGGCACCTGACAGGCAGCTGATAGTAACCTTCTCCTTGTTCAGCCTAGTGAGTGGGACGTTAGTGTGCCTGACTATAGAGTCACCTATTACTAGTGTGTTGGGTATGTTATTTTGCCTTAAGGGCTGTGATTGTGTGGCGCACTGGTTTTGTGAAGTATGTGTTTCATGGTTTGTGTTGGGGGGTGGAGGTTGCTTGGATGTCTGCTTTGGAGGTCTCTGTTGCTTCTGCAGATTTTTATTTAGAGCCTCCGAGTATGTTTTCGTGTGTTTATGTGTGTTTTTTGCCGGTGTTGGTTTCATAGGTCTATGTCAGACTGGTGGTGTGATACAAGTAATTCCCTTCTCCTCTTGACTGCCTGGTCCAGTCTTGGGTTGAGAGAGCTTAGCCTCCAGTTTGGCTGTATAATTGCATCTCTCGCATGTATTAGTGTTTGGTGGAAGGAGGAGAGGGTTGTCTGTGTACATGAAGCAATTGCAACATTGCCTCAAAATGCCCAGACTCATCAGTTGGACCAGAGAGTACTTCTGAAACTGCCTTTTGGACATGCCTGGATAGGTACAGGGAACTGTTTTACTGATTGGCTGGTAAGGTCAAATAGAGAGCCTTGTCTTTCTCTACAGTATAGGGGGGTCTAGTGCTAAGGTTTATTAGTGCTTGCTATTAGAGCAAGTGCCGGTATGAGAAGTGAATGGTTTGAGTGCTTAAGTTGAAAGTTAGTCTAGTTCCAAGGGAAAAATTAAAGAGTAGACTTTGTAGAGCCGGGAATAGTTATACCCTAGGTAACCGGCGCTGCTCGGTGCGCAAAACCGTGCAAATTCAGGTTTTATAGCAGAGAAATTAAAGAGATCGAAATTAGCCCAAAATGGCCAATAAACTACTAATTTCTGGGCTGAAGCCACTCCTCCAGGGACAGACAGGCTACTCAAAGCTCCCTCTCTCCCTCTCTCACAGTGAACAGAGAAACTTCCTTCTATCCAAGTAAGGTATGGGCAAACACAGAAACTTGTAACACAGCCCTGAATTCAGCACTAACCTGAAAACTGGATTATACTAGCTTAGAAAGGCAGGAAAACAAGTATATATATATATATATATATATATATATATATATATATATATATATTTTTTTTTTTCAGAAAATAAAGCAGATACAAACAAAAAAAAACTTTAAATGCACAAAAATGGCTATCACACTTGAGTGTGTAGCCTACAACAGTTAAACAGGCAATATAAACACAAAAATGACTTTTTTAAAGTGCAGGCAGTAAAACAAGTACAATATGTAGCTGAAACCAGCTTTTTAAATCACAGAAACTCTAGAAAATCGGCATTTTAGGCAATTCAATCTCTAAAATGGTACACACCTCATAGGTAACTGAGGTCTATAAACTAACACCTAGTAATTATGCAGAAACCAAACAATGTGTATGATGACACTGCAAATGCTATTTAAATTGCTGAAGTTTGCAGCTTGATCTTGGTGAGTGTCAGGAATATGTCATCCTTGTTACAGTATCTCAAAATAATAGAGTTCTTGTTAATTGTGACTTCACTGGGTAGATTTAGGAACCTTATACAATTTTCTAGAGACATAGAGGGTGTCTTGTAACAGGCTATAAGGTGTAAGTCTTCCTGTTTAGTGTGCTTTGGAGTTTAAGAAATTCAGTTAACAAGTCTCAAGGAATCGTCTTGAGATGATATGGTCCTTAATGTGGAAAGGTAAGTAGGTGTGCCATCACACATATTAGAAGCAATACCCAGGTATGGAGGGAGAGATTTCTATACATTTAAACCATGTTTCAGTAATTACACAAATATGGGGGTGTTCCAATGGACTAGTAGGTTTTATGTACAAGGGAAATGGTCTGAAAACAGATATGTGTCAAGATGCCTTTGTCTAAGCAGTGCACATTGTGACCCCCACTGCTCTTAACACAGCACCACGTAAATGCAGGAAATTTATAGCAATACCATAAACAACTGAACAAACTCAAGCAAGCACAGTGGCCAAGAGCCAACAAGACTGTTCATCTTTTTTCAGCAGTGAGAGGTCTAGAAAAAGCCTGGTTCACTGTCCACTCTCACCAGAGTAAACAAATAACAGTTCTTAACTAGATTACCTAAATAGCACAAAAAAGTATACATCTACCACAGCAAAACTCAATAAAATTAAAAAGTACTTTTCCCAGATATTGCAGGCTTGGAATTCAGTCAAACCCAATAGAATAAGGTGACAACTAAGAGCAAATAACTCGACATGTTTCAGCTTGTAGCAAATGATCACTAAACAGCTCAAACGCAGAGAGTTTATAGCAGCACTGTCACTGCTGTGCTGTTGATGTCATTTTGGAAAATTTCATTTTAGATGACTTTGTACAGATTCTCAATAATGCAATTACATCTGTCCGAACTATCAGTTATCCAAATATTCTGTTTCCCAATACTGTTCTCTTCCAGGCCACATTGCCTCTTAATAAGGCATGCCAGTTACTATATTTGTACTAAGTCCATATACCATGTGGAAGGTGTCCCGAGGGTGATGTCTTAGATGCTCACATCCAGATTTGTATGCTTTCTGATGTAATACTTACCACAATACTGTGATGTAAAATGTACACTCCTGTCTAACTAAATTTCATTAGCCTATTATTTTATTTACCATTTCCTAATTTCAGATGTTATGTTATCCTATCTTGACGTCATTCTTACTGGTTGGGCTCAGAACCGATCCTTGGTTCCAACTCGGCCACATTCTAAAGCTCAGAGTCTTCCACTTGGCTCATGGCTGAATACCCTATCCCATGATGCACTAGTGTGTTACCTCAGATCCCATTTGGCGTGAAGCAAGTTGGAAGTCTCCATTTTGGCTGTGGCTAAGTCTATATTTTTTCTTTGAATATTTCTCAATTTTTAGAATTACTCCAAGAGTATAATATGATACTGAATAGTGTTTCTCTTTAATCGCAATTATTCACTGCTTGGTTGTTGCTTAAATACTTTTTGGCTGTCATTTCTTGTTAGGCCTTCTTCCTATCCCATTTGTCGTTTATTTAAGCTTTTATCTGTAAAGTGTGACTTGTATTTTCTGCTTGCTGTTAGTATTTTGTGTGTGTTGTTCCCAGAGCTGTTGGTCCATTTCAGTCAGAGGACCAATGCCCATTTAAGTTAGAGGGCTACCCCCTTCCCTGTGTGTCTGGTACTGGGTATATCCATTTAACTTAGAGGAACTCCAGCCTGTTTTTAGTTACAGGGCAGCTGAGTCTTCCCCTCTTGTGCTTTTCTTTTGAGTATGCTTTCAAATTTCCTATTCCTATTGTGTGCTGTACTTAGACTTATACACACAGATTTTTTTATATTTTTTGTGTGCTGTAGTTAGTTTTCTTAGTGAGTGTTGAACTTTAATGTTTAGGTTTCCCTTTTGCTGTGCTGTTTATTAGATATAATTACCAATAATGTCCAAGGAAAAAGAAGGAAGTTAAACTATCTGGTTTTAAGCAGTGCCAAAAATGTTCTCAGAAGATATATTTGACCTATGGGCACACGATATGTGTTTATTGTCTCAGTGCCATGCATATTCAGGTAACTTGTAGTATCTGTCACTCCTTCAGCTCCAGAGTTTTTCTCGAGAGAAAGAACAAGTCCTAAACATGCCTTTCTCAGAAGCTTTGGAAAGTCAGACAACCTCCAGTAAATCCCCACCTTCTAAAGCTGGCAGATCTAATAAAAAGTATTCTTCTTCTTCATCCTCAAGCCATTTGGAGCCTGCCAAAAACATATCCAAATTCACTCACTTGGATCCAAAGGAACATGGGTCCGATAAAATTTCATCCTCGGCTCTTAAGCTTTCAGAACCGAAGGAAAAACATTTTCAGAATCGGTCTCCTGAATTGACACCAGTCTCTGACATTGAGATCACCCATACTACAAAGAGGCACGTCAACAACTCCTTCATCTCAGTCCTCCAGAACCCTATCAGACGATGAAGTGGATATGGTGGTGCAAAGGCTACTGGAGTTGCTGGCGCTGGCCAAAATTCTGTCGGCTCCATCCCATTTGGACCCAGAGCCAGTGAAGATTTTTTCATCCACTACGATTCCTCCTCTGAGCCAACCTGGACCATCAGAGCAGGAATGTCTGGAACCGATTATGATAGAACTGTTGGTGCCAAGACCCACAGCTGGGATTTCAAAACTGTCTTCTGCTCTGAAGTCCTAGGTGCCATCTAGGATGTCTAGGGGCCAAAGCTCTCTGGCCAGGTCTGAGGGGGACTTTGGTCCGACATTTGTCGGGTCCAAGTTTACCCCTCGTGCCTCGGAATGGGTGAGCACAGCGCCTACATCAGCTTCGGCGCTGGCTCCCTTGGTTCCTGGGGATTTCTTCTGCCTCCTTAGAGCCGGCAGGATCCTTGGATCAGGGGAGAGGGGCTTTTGAACTGATGAGGAGTGTACTGTCTTCCCACACAACTCTACACGAAGGTTGTGACATTCTTCACCCTAAGTCTGCACCACACCAACCACAGACTAGTGGAGATCCTAGGCCTCAGGTTACCCCATCGAGTGAACTTCCCTCTTCTGAAACCTCTCCAGAATATCCTTCTGAAAAGGCCCCCTGAAAGACGCTTTGCTAGAGGAAGCATATTGACTCCCTGCATGAGTCTCTTACATCTGAAATTGACCTTGAGGAATCGGAAGGGTCCTCACAGTCACCCTCTGAGGATATCACATTTGCAGATATCCTAGAGGTCCTTAAGCAGAGAGGCTTTTGGAGCTAGTTAGTCAGAAGGCGTGGGAGTCTCCAGACGCAGTGGAACAAGTCCCATGAGGCCTAACAAATTTATTACAGCCCCAGACGACAAACATTTTCTATCTAAGGGTGTTCCTGTGGATGCATTGTTGGTGGCAGCAACCACCAAGAAGGAACCTGCCGAAACATCCTCATCTGTCCATCCACCTATCAAAGAGTATCATGCGATGAACAGATATGGGAAGTGCATCTTTTCTTCAGCAACATTTGCTCTCAGATCACTGAATTACTTGGCACACTTCACAAGACTACAGAGAGATCTCCTGAAGGCGCTAGGAGATACTCTTCAAGGCTCATTAGCTGCAGGGGTCTGAGATAAGGTGACCTCTCAGCTATCCACTTTAACCTCCATAGTGTACTCCTCCATGAGACTCATTTCATATGCAGCAGATGGAGTGAGTAGAGCAGCAGGTTCAGGCGTTGCCATAAGGAGACACTCTTGGATGTGCTTCTGTAACTTCGTGGAACCCTTTAAGTCTACCTTTGTAAATGCCACTTTCAACGGTTCCTCACTCTTTGGACCAAAAGTCAAATATACACTCACTATATGTGAGCAAGAAGGTAGAACTCTTTCTGCCATTGGAGTGAGTTTTTCTTTACCTTCGAGACCATACCCTAAGGGTCTGAAAGGAGGAAATATGTGGTTCAAAAATTCCAGGAAGTTTTTCCAGATGCACAACATGAACCCTTCCCCAAGGGCAGAGGGGGAGGTAATAATGGTAGACGCTGTCCTCATGGCAGAGGGGTTCCGCAGAACCAGGGTGTCCGGAATTCCTTTCATGGTAGGCCCTTTCAGCGCTCCTGAAGGGAGGCCTGCCTGCCCACTTCTGGAGGCAGTCAGGGGTTGTTTGTCTTTGCACCCTGAAGCCTGGCGAGACATTACAAGAGACAAATGGGTACAGAGTATAATATCTAGTGGCTTTTCTTTCCCTATCCCAATCTCAAAAAACATCCCAGACGTTTCACCCAGTCAAAGGGATCAAGCAACCATGCAGATTCAAAAGTTGCTAAACAAAAGAGTCATCCAAAGAGTCCCCGCAGATCAGATAGGTTCTGGAACTTACTCAAGATTCTTTTTAGTGCCAAAAAGAACAGGGGACAGGAGATCCATCTTGGATCTCAGCAAATTAAATGAATTGTAAAGATGACCAAGTTCCGGATGGTGACACTGCAGTCAATTCTCCCCTTTTTAGGGAAAGTCAATTGCATGTGATCTATAGACCTCTGAGATGTGTATTACAACATAAAAATGGACAGGCCATTAAGGAGTCATCTGTGCTTCTGGCTGGGAGCCAGTCACTACCAGTTTCGGGCTCTACCCTTGGTCTCACTACAGCCCCCAGAGTGTTCACCAAATGTATGGCAGTGGTTACTGCTCACTTGAGGTGTCCAGAATTCCAAGTGTTTCCATACTTAGACGACTAGCTCCTAAATGCCACCACCAAGCATCTACTCCAACAAGCAAGGGATGCCACCTTACAACTCTGTTCACACCTTGGGGATTACTATAAATTCAGAAAAATCTGCCTTGTTGCCATCGCAACATATCATCTATATAGGAGCACACCTAGACACAGTCTCTATGATGGCAAGATTGCCGGAGGAAAGAGTTTCGTTACTCATACAGCAAATTCTCAATCTCATGTCGAAGACCAAAGTCAAAGCAAAAACAGTTTTTCAAGTCCTAGGAATCATGGCATCAGTGATAACTTTAGTCCATTTAGCATGCATGTACATGAAAATTCTTTAATGGCTCCTATTTGCCCAGTGATCATTACAAGACCTACCCATGTCTTACAAAACCACAGTCACGGAATCTTGCAAGACAGACCTGAGATGGTGGCTTCTTTACAGCCACATCACAGTAGGTCATCCCTTTTTTCCTCAACAGCCTATAGCCATGATGACCACAGACACCTCCCAGATAGGGGTAGCATTATCTGGGGAGGACTGTCCAAGGCACCTGGCAGAATCACAAGGCCCACCAGCATATCAATGTCCTAGAGATGAGAGCTGCGGTCTTAGCATTGCAGGCACTTCAAAACTCTCTTCCTCTAGGAACAATTGCAATTCAGACAGACAACATGTCAGAGGCCTGATACATAAACAAGCAAGGAGGAACAGGGTCTTACCCCTTTTGTCGAGAGGCAGTCAGAGTGTGGGAATGGGCAATGTTTTCCCAATGCTTTTTCGTGGCAATGCATATCCTGGGGAGATCCAAAGTGATAGCAGAACGACTTAGCAGGGCAATACTCATGCATCACAAGTGGTCTCTAAAGCAAGAGCGAGCAGAAAGGATTTTCCGAAAGTGGGGCCAGCTTTGCTGCGACCTCTTTGCCACCCCCCCATAAACACCAAAAGCAGCAACTACTTTGCCCTAGTCCCTCTTCCGGGGGAGTCACCAAGGGACACACTTGTGCACGATTGGCCCTCGAGGCTTCTTTATTCCTTTCCTCCTTCCCTCTAATACCCAGATTTATCCAGAAAGCCAAATGCTTGGGAAGCAGGCTGATTCTCATTGCCCCCCACTGGCCTCATCAGATCTGGTTTCCCTTCCTAAAGCCTCATCTTTAGGAGGAACCGTGGATTCTGGACCCAGTTCTGGACCTTCTGACTCATTTGTGGGGAACGCACCACCCCTCCCTCCAGACCCTCAAGTTTACAGCTTGGCTGCTCCAGTTCCAAATATAGTCAAGATTCCTATTCTCACACCAGTAGTAAAGCACATACTTCTTTCCTCATGTAAGTCCTCTACCAGAAAATTATATCTCAGTAAATGGAGGAGATTCTCTCATTGGGCTTCAGAATGAAATCTTGACTCCTTTTCTGTGCCAATTAGCTCTATTTTGGATTTTCTGGCTGAGCTGTTTCATAAAGGCTCTGCTGCAGCTACTATCAAGGTTCAATTGGCTGCAATTTCCAGTTTTCATGCAGGTGATGTAACTCCAAATTTGATGTCCAACAGATTATGCAGAGCTTTCCTGAAGGGCACCTGCTTATTAAAACCTCCCATCAAGGACTCTCTTCCACCTTGGGACCCAAATTTTGTACTGTCTCGCCTGATCCTTCCTCCATTTGAGCCCGCATCAACATGTGACATCAAATTTTTATCATAGAAAACAATTTTGCTTATTGCTATCACATCTGTCAGAAGAGACACTGAGCTTCAAGTTTTGTCAATCAGACCTCCTTATATGATTTTCCATAAGGACAGGGTGTCTCTGTGAACTAATCCATCTTTCTATTCAAAGGTGTACTCAGAAGCTAATCTTAATCTATTGAGCTTCCAGTTTTTCCCCAATCATGGCAACAAGGCAGAATATGCACTCCATCAGTTGGATGTACATAAGACAACTTTGCTTCTGTTTACACAGAACTAAACTTTTGAGATGGCTTTCAAATTGTATCACATTTATATATAGTTCTAACAAGAGACATCATCACTTTAGAATCAAAGGTTATTCCACAAGGGCAATTGCAACTTCATCTGCATTTCAAGAGAGACTGCCACTAGATAATATTTGTGCTGCGCCTATGTGGGCTAAACCTTACAGTTTCATTACTCATTACAAGGCAGACATGGCCTCCAGGGACAGGGCCTCTTTTGGTTCCACTGTCCTGAAGAATATACTCCCGTGAGCCACCCAGGATATATGGTGCTAGGAATGCTGTCCCAACTGGTAAGAATGAAGGCAAGATAGGACAACATAACATAAAAACGTTATGTACTTATCATAGCATTCCATATTTGTTGTCCATCTTGCCTTTTTTCTTACATCCCACCCTCTTTCCCCAACCTAGAGTTTTCTGGAGGACTGAGAGGAATTTTTTTTCCCTTTTACCAAAGAAGATTTCTGACTTTCACTCTCTCTCTGTAATTTCTTGCAATGTTGTACAAGTTGATATTTGCTATAAGTATCGGCAAACAAGATCTGAGGTAGCACACTAATGTATCATGGGATAGGGTGTTCAGCCACGAGCCAAGTGGAAGACTCTGAGCTTTAGAATGCAGCCGAGTTGGTAAGAATGAAGGCAAGATGGACAACAAACATGGAATGTTATGGTAAGTACATAACTTCTTTTTTGTTAACTGCATTACGATTAAATATGCGTGAAAGAGCATGAAAACAGCAAGCTTCCAGAAAACTATCATATTACTTTTGTATTCCCTATTATAGAGTATAATATTATAAAATATTAGCTATTTTAATTGAGTTCTAATAATAGCAAATTATTTTGAAAAAAGGGTATTTCAGTACATGCATATGATTGCACCAACATACTCATCTCAGAATTCTTGCATTCTTTTTTTTACTAAAGACAAATCCTGAAAGCTGAACTGTTTATCATTTGCATGTAATTTTATTAGCTACCTTTCCTAATTTTTCACTGTTAGGCTGAGACTAATGTCATTAAAAGTGGGAAGACACATTAAAACTCTGTTAGCCCATTCATCAGTTTGTGTTTTAGGAACACACATTCTAATGAGTACTTGTCTTTCATCTCAACAAGAGCCCAGAATGCAGTGAATGGTTGAATACTGTAGGGTCCAAACCATTAGGGGTGAGTTGTTACTATGGTAATGTTAGACATTTCTGTCCATGGACAAACAGCTACCACACTACTATGTTTTGTATCATGAACTTGCTATGAGTTATTAACCTTAATAGAGCAAAGCTTCTGATAATACAAAGCTTTACCATAATATGATTGTTTTATCTGTTTACTATGTATTCTTACTACACAGAGGGGTGTGATGCCATACTGTGTAGATACGAGCCTTGTGACTGGAGCATGACACATGACTATCACAGAAATTATATAATGGCCACTCTTTTAAGTGTTGAATTGCAGAAACAATACAAATATTTTACACACTGGCTTGTAGTTGGCTATCTAATGAGAATTATGTCTTATTATATTCACAGATGTGACTAGTATGAAAGCAGGTGATACTAATGACATAAGCACAGAAATAAAAGATGGTGCAGATATCGTTTCAGACACCCCATCCCCACTACCTGTGGGTGAAGAATATCCCAAATGGGCAATAGTTGCACCACTTACCTATCATGATCTACAAAGGTGGGATTCACTCTTTATACAGGAACAGGTTGATACAACAAACAAAGGTATGTTGTGTGAAAGATTAAAGCATCCATGGATATCTGAGCAAGTATGTTTATTAACACACACATATGCACACACACACTCGCGCGCGCGCGCGTGTGTGTGTGCAAATACAATTACGTATGCAAGTGTATACATATGTGGTATGCATATACACACACACATATATATATATATATATATATATATATATATATAAAGAGACAGAGGCATATGGATATATTAATATAGATGTATAAGGTTATATTATGTTTCATCAAAGTTACATTTGAATGAATCACATATGGTCAAAAAATGAGTGAAAGTACATTTGATCGAAAAGCCATTTCCCTGAAAACTATGTAAGTCAAGATGTGTTATTTATGGTGTTGGTTCTGAGGATGAAAGATGTTAAGGTAGTCACTGAGAAGATTTTGCGTGGGTTGGTAATGTCCGTGCCAGGTTATAGACAGGACCTGTAGATGCTTGTGTTTGTACACCAGCACTGATTCACTGTGCCTGGTGGTTAGACTATATAATTCCCCCACATGGATTGTGCAGAAGCGGTTGCCAACTGAAAAAAAAAGCTGGTTTTGTGCTATATATGTTATTTAGAATGTTTTGAACAAAATTAATTTTCAGTGAAATGTGCTTTCAGTCATTATTTTGACCAGATGTAATGCAGTCAAATGTACCTTCAACAAAAACATATTGGAATCATACATTATTCCACTAGACAGACGCAACACTCCTTCTCAATTGCATTTAATTTTACCCAGACTTCTTACTGAATTCTTCCTGTTAGGCTAAGACTAAGATCTTGAATTTGCAAACTCTATACTTCAGTTTGTGACATCCTAGCCTCAGTGATGCAGCGGTAGCGTTGTTGCCTCACAGCAAGAGGTTCTCCCATTCGATTCTCGGCTGGAGTATGGGGAGTGCCTTCTGTGTGGAGTCTGCATGTCCTCACCGTGGTTGGATGGCATTCGAAAGACATGCGTCAATGGGTGTGCCTTTGTTGAAGGTTGGACGTCGAGCTGGCACCTCGGCGTTCATGAAAATCTACTGCCAATCATTAGTGGACCGGAGTTCCGCTGTGGCGACCCCTAACTGGGAAAAGCCGAAACAACAACAACAATACTTCCGTTTGTGGCTTAGTAACATATGTAGTTATCAGTACCTCTGCTACCACCACAACTTACAACCAGCATAGAGAGCATGGGTGAATACTGTGCAGTCTAACTTAGTAATGGTCAGTTACTTTTGTAATACTGGACATACATATCGGAAGTCAAACAGCTGTCATACTGCTGTACTATGTCTCTGCATGAACTTGCTGTGATATATTCACTTTTCATGAATACACCTTCTGTTACTACAAATATTTATCATGTAAACTTAGAGTGCATATGGCTATTTTATATGTCACCTGTGATCTTTATACTACATGGACAGATGTGATGTACCTCACAAACCCGGTCCTTTTCACTGTATTCAGTATCACAAACAAAATAAATTAATTACATGTAAGTGGAATTGTGAAGAATTATCCAACATCAGCAGTCAATTAGTTTAACTTAATCTTATCTAGACCAAATGATACTATGCCAAGAAGTACAATAGCCCTTTAAGCTAGTTTTTTTATGAACATTTGCCAACAATTTTCTTAGAATCTATTTCTAAGTCAGTCAAGAAAATTGCCAAAAAATATGTTAATGCATCCAGATTTAATTATACGGATTCCATTGCCTAATCTGCATTTCAAACTAATTCTGAATTTGTACAACAGCTTTAATAATGTACTTAGGATTGGGCAATTCTATATTCTGCAAAATGTCAAATATTGGTCCTATACATAAGAAAGTTAAAATGCCTGTTAAGAGGTATAGGCCCATAAATTGCACTGCAGTAATCTGCAAATGTTATAAAATGTGTAAACTAGATTTGCTATGGAACAGTGAAAATAGCACAGAATTATTGTGAATTTTTCTAGATGGATTCATTGAGAGACGATGCACGTTAAAAAAAATTATAAAATTTTAATGATGAAATAACAACAGCAATAAACAATAGACTATTGATAAGACTAATATATTTAGATCTCGAAAAGGCATTTGAGTTCCTTCCACACATTGCAAACCATCATGCATTAATCAGCAGTTAATATAATGCCCATGTAATATGCTGGATAAAAACTTGTTAAAAGGAAGGACACAGATGTTGGTAATTTAAGGTACTAGTTCAGAACAGTTACCTGTAGATGCTGGAGTCCCCAAGGCTCTGTACTAGGACCCATGTTGTTCTGTATAGTATATGAAGGCATCCCACTACAATACCTGTTGGATTAAAAAATATGCTGATAAAGTGAAAACTGGTATTACTCTAGGGCCAAAAGACATGAACTTAAATAATGTTTATTTAAAGGAAATTGTATCCTGGACAAAAACAACAGGATTGCAGTTTAGTACTCATCAATGTGAAGTTATGTATTTTGGTAGACCAACTCCTGATAGAATGTTAATATTTTATGAAGACGTGTTAGAAGAAGTGACAGTCTGCATAAATATGGGGATCACTATATTTTTCAAATTTACCTTTGACAAATATATGCACATCATGCATTACAGGAGCAAGAACCATCATAGTGTAATGATAAAATCCATTATGCTAAGAGACCAAATTCCCTTGGTAAACTTCTTCAAACTTATTTGTCTTCTGCTAGTCTATTCCTTTGAGAAGATAACAAAACTTGAATCAGTTTAGCATAGTTTACTATGAGAAAACAGTTAAAGAACCTGGCTCTGTGAAAAGATGCAAATAAATTAACTTTACTTTCTGTTACTGATAGTTCAGGGTTAGGCTCATTCTAGGATATCATGCTTTCAAATCTGACTTATTACAGACACTTTTTAATTTATCAGTACACTCAAACATTTGCACTAACAAACACAAGATTGCAAACCTTGTTATTCATCTCAGTCTTTCTAAATTAAGGGTTTCACACCTGACCCAAATTATTCTAGTTATGTGGAACAAGCTTCCTGATTATATATGTATGTTAAAAGCTTTAGAAAGCTTAAAAAATGGACACCACAATAGACTTAGTTTTGACCCAGACTTGAATGAGTCAGTGTTCCTCAATGACCCTCAGACCTGAATACTGAAATAACACTGTTATGAACTTATGTACTTTGGTAACTAATATGCATTATGTCTTTTTTGTCACATTCAAAGACATGACAACCAGCAAAGCAGGAACTGATGATGAGAAAAATACAGAAATTATGGTCTGCACCAATGACGCTGAAGATACCCCTCCTGTACTAAGGGTAGGCAGAGACAATCCAGACGAGGCTATTGCTGCAACTGCCACCTCTTCTCCTCCTCTACTAATGTGTGGGTCACACATGGAAAAGAAAGTGGACGACAGAACACAGGACGGTATGCTGCATTTAATATATGGCCATTACTGCCACTGGAATATGCAATATCTATCTATATATATATATATATATATATATATATATATATATATATATATATATATATGCTGATGCCCAGCAGCATTCAGTATACATATGCTTTGTACTATGTAGGAGGTATCTGACAGTGATGTTATACATATATATAAATAGGTAGCTATAGACAGATAGATAGACAGATAGATAGATAGATAGATAGATAGATAGATAGATAGATAGATAGATAGATACAGAAAGAGAGATACAGATTTTATATATATGTATATATATACATATATATATATATATATATATATATATATATATAAATAATATATATGGGCTTCATACTGATCCCTGAATGAAATTTTCACCGAATCACTAACGGACAGACATACTTACGCGAAAGTGCTTTTCACCGAAGAAGCACTTTCTCATAAGTATGCCTATTGCGCAGATTGTACTACAGTGCGGATAAGGGAAAATTCTCTTTTCCCCACTGTAGTGCAATCTCAAAGTGAGAATATTAAAGTGGGGGGGTTGCAGGGGACAAAACATTAATTTAATGTTTTTTTTTTTTAACACACTTTAACGAAAGCGCTTTTTTGGTGAAAGCGCTTTGACTAAAGTGTGTTTGGTGATAGTGGATTCAGACTATTGAACTTTCGTTTATATATATATATATATATATATATATATATATATATATATATATATATATATATATATATATATATATATATATATATGTATATATATATATATATATATATATATATATATATAGGTCTACTTTGGAAGCAGGAAGTTTCAGAACTCTGAACATCATATGGTCGAAATCATAAGATCGAAGTTTTGAAACTTCGAATGATTTAAATGAAGATTGCCATACAGCATAAAATGGTAAATTTACCATTCTCTTCACCGTAGTGCAATCTTAGAGTTGATATATTTAGTTAGCAGGGGGTGTGGGAGGTGTAGGGGGGTGCTTGTCTCCCTGCCTAAATGCATAAAACAATTTTGTTTTTATTTTTTTACTGAAGTTTTCAACTATCAAAACTTCGAAGTTATGATCTTGACCATACGAAGTTCAAAGTTTTGGAAGTTCACGGTTCCAAAGCAGATCTATATATATATATATATATATATATATATATATATTTACTTCACTTGACCGAAAACTTATTTGACCGAAATTCATTTCACCGAGACCAAATCGCCGACAGCTCAAATGACAGAAAACTCATTTGACCAAATCCCAGTTCACCAAACATAGTAGTGGCAGTGTATATACCCTTTTCCATACTGTAGTGTGACCCTTGAGTTAGTATATATAGTTAGGGGGGTTGTGTGGGGCACAGGCCCCCACCTAATTTGGTTAAAAACTACTTACTTACCTCTTAACAGAAACTGGACAATGTAAAACCAAGCTAGGGGTGGGGCTACACCCCCCAGTCCCCCCAATGTGGGGGGCTGTGCTCCCCATACCCCCCTAACTATATATACTAACTCCAGGGATGCACTACACTGGAAAAAAGGGAATATACACTGCCACTACTATTTTCGGTTAAATGGGATTCGATTAAATCATTTTTCTGTCATTTGAGCTTTCGGCAATTTGGTCTTGATGAAATGAATTTCGGTCAAGTGAAGTGAATCCATATATATATATATATATATATATATATATATATATATATATATATATATAGGTCTACTTTGTTTCGTTGAATCTCATTTCACTGAATTTCATTTCACTCCATCCACTTCGCTGAAAACGCAAATTACTGAAAACTCATTTCACTGAATCTCATTGAACTGAACTGCAGTTAGTATATATATATGGCACTGTGTAGAGTATTGTAAGGCAAGTAAAAGGAATATGCTATTTTCCCCATTGTAGTGTAATCCTGGAGTTACTATATATAGTTGGGAGGTGTGGGGGGCACAGCCCCCCACATTGGGGTGTGTGGTGGGCATAGCCCCCCCCACTTAATTTGAGTACATATTGTCTTCTGGAGAGAGTTAGTCATCGGTGCTGTAACTATGCATGCCTATCGTTTAAAATGTATTGTTTTGAAGTTTTTGGTAAAATAGAATATAAAACAAACAAGGTGGGGGGCTACACCTCCCACACACCCCTAACTATATATACTAACTCCGGGATTGCACTACAGTGGGGAATAGGGCATATACCGTTTACTTGCCTTACAGTACTCTACACAGTGCCATATATACTAAGTTTAGTTCAGTGAAATGAGATTCAGTGAAATGAGTTTTCAATAATTTGTGTTTTCAGTGATGTGGTTGGGATGAAATGAAATTCATTGAAATGAGATTCAATGCAACAAAGTAGACCTATATATCTTATATATATAAATATATTTGTGTGCTGATAGCCACTACCAGTCAGAATCACTGAGCAGCAGGATAGGACAGTACGCACAGCTAGGAGCAGCAATATAGTAAGGTATAATATACCTTCCTTAGTAACTACACCTGGGTACTCAGAAAGGTATGTTATACTTATTAAGTAACTGCATGTAGATACTTAGGTAAGGTATGCCCTATTAAGTAACTACATGTAGGTACTTAAAAAGGTATACTATACCCTGTTATGTAACTACATGTGAATGCTTCCAAAAGTGTGCTACACCCTACTGAGTAACTACATGTCGATACTTAAAAAAAGTTATACCCTACTAATTAAATACTTGCAAACACTTAAAAAGGTGTATTATACCCTAAGTAACTACATGTGGATATTTAGAAAGCTGTTATACTTATTAAATCACTGTATTTAGACACTTAGAAAGGTGATTTGTACCTTATTAAGTATCTACAGTCAGACACATAAAAGATGTTATAGCCTAATAGCTAACTACATGCAGACACTTAAAAGGTGTGTTATGCCCTATTACAACTACATGTACATACTTTAAAAAGTGTGTTTTACCCAACTAAGTAACTTCATGTAGATACTAAGAATATTGTGTTATAAGCTGCTAAGTAACTACATGCAGATACTTAGAAATGTGTTATAGCTTTCTAGTTAACTACCTGTAGATACTTAGAAAGATTGTTAAACTGTACTAAGTACATTCCTATACTTAAAAGGGTGTGTTACATCCTTACATCATTGTAAGTAATGTCATGTCATGAAGACACATTACAAAGGTGTGTTGTATCTTACTAATTTGATGCAGATACCTCGAAAGGTGTGTTTTATCTTAGAAAGTTGCTCTTCATGGTTGTGTTATGCTCTGGCATAATGTCTGTAAGTTTCTCATAAAAAACATTTCAGTAATTAGCCATGAAGACAGACCTCACTTTGTTATCTTAATCCAATAGCAAAGTGTTTCTCTGTTGTGCAACATATTTGTGAAAGCTTGGCAATGTCCCTGGATAGGTGCAGGAGATGTATGTTTGTGGTAGCAGGTTTGCCTGCACCAGGAGGTACTCTTGCTGTAGCTTTGTAGTTTTTTCTACCATGCAATGAAGTTTTTTTTTATTACATTAGAGTTGATATGTTACTCACCTGATATGTTTATCAAGATATCAGCAGGACAGATGAATGACATGACTTACAACCAATAAGCCATCTGTCTGCATGCAACTGGAGTATCATAATTTATCTAAGTGGACTGACCAGTACACAGTTTGTGTACTGTTTATGAATCACATACGATCATGGGGAGGGGCAGTTTGTATATGTCATGTGTGGCTGGTGTACTGTATGTATGAAATGAGGTAAGACTATATATAAGGTCTTATCCTGTTGGGCACAGATCCTTATGAATCACCATGAATTTTGTATACAGTAATCCATTCTATCCCTCCTCATCCAGAAAGTTTTATGAAAGCTCCACAAAGTCTACATAACAACATTTTATAAACTATAATGCTGGTTTTGTATTCCATCATTTTATTGTGTTATACCCAGTAGTCCTGCCCTCAAACATGTACAGACTGGAATACATGAATCAGTTTGATGATTTGCATTAAGCTGAAACTCTCCTTTCTCTGCCATTAATGTACACTGCTGATTTATCTGTTCCCCTGCACTAGTGTGGACAGAGGGATGTGATTCTGTTCTGCACAGCTTTATGGCTAGTGACCATAACAAGACAAATAGTATACATTTCACAGTACTAATACTGTGCACATATGTTCTACCTGTTATCATGATGATACTCATTTTGTACATGACTATACATTTTGATTCCTAATACACATTATGTCTTCCTTATTTTATTTACAGAAATCACTGAATTGAAAACAGGCAGTACCGATGAGATGAACACAGAAATGATTGACAGTGCTGCTACTGTTTCAGAAGCCCCTCATTCACTAGTGGAGAGAAATAAAAGCACAGATTTGGATATTCCTACCCCATGCATACTTTCTCCTTTATTGCATATGGAAAAGGATGAAGATGGCATAGATGTGACTGTTACTAAGACCAGCATGACTAAGATAAGGACACAAATTGTACAACAGGATGTTATTCCTCCAGACACCCCTCCTTCAGTATCTGACAGCACAGAAATAACATACAAGACAGCTGTTTCTTGTGATACACCTCATCTTCTAGCAGAGTGCGGGTCACGTGTGGAAAAGGATGAGGCCAGTACAACAATAGATGGTATGTTTTATTTCATGCATTGTATTTTATTAAGGGTAATATTTGGTGATTGGACAAATTATTCATTGACTCTTATGAAGGTGTGTGTGTGTGTGTGTGTGTGTGTGTGTGTGTGTGTGTGTGTGTGTGTGTGTGTGTGTGTGTGTGTGTGTGTGTGTGTGTGTGTGTTAGGGTGTGTGTTTCTATGCATGCAAAGCTGTATGTCTATGTACACATATAATATTTACAAATGTAAATATTCCTCATTTATATATATATATATATATATATATATATATATATATATATAGAGAGAGAGAGAGAGAGAGAGGGGGGCTATAGCTATTGATATATATATATATATATATATATATATATATATATATATACGTGTGCATGTTTTAATAATAAAATGGCAATGTATTGTTCTCACAAAAGTTTGTAAGTAGTCACAATGCATGTTTCACAGCACTGAAACCTTACCCTACCTTTTTAACCTTTAGTATCATTATCAAGACATATGATTTATACACAGCTATATTTTTGATAACTGATGAACATTCTCATTCATAGAACTGAACTGCACAAGCACAGATGTGATTGTTGAAATGAGCACAGAGACTAATGACAGATCTGAAGTTGTTCCATATATCCATCTCCAACAAACAGTAATGGTAGACACGCCAGAAAGTAATGCCGATTCTCATACCTCTTGTCCTCTGTCAGGGTGGGCATCACCCCTGGATATGGAACAGAATGATACAAGAAACAATGGTATGTCATGTTTCATACACAATCTTTTACTGTTTGCAGACTTTGGTAAACAAACTCTACAAAGATATGTGTGCTTATGTTTAGTATACTGCCTCTAAGTACCATGACTCTGGACATAGATATCAGTGCTCAAATGTGATGCACAAAAGTCTTACTGTTGTTTTTATGAATGGTACACATGATCACATGGTACACTACTATGAATCATGTGATCTGATGCTGTGGACAGGAGGAATCACTGAGCAGCATGATAGGACAGTACACACAGCTAGGAGCAGCAATATAGTAAGGTATAATATACCTTTCTTAGTAAATATATCTAGATACTTAAAAAGGTATGTTATACCTATTAAGTAACTGCATGTAGATACTTATGTGAGTTATACCCTATTGAGTAACTACATGTAGGTAATTATAAAGGTAAACTATACCCTAGTATGTAACTAAATGTGGATACTTACAAATGTGTGTTACATCCTACTAAGAAACTACATTTGGATATTTAAAAAGCTATTATACCCTACTAATTAACAACTTGTAAACACTTAAAAAGGTTTATTATAACCTATTAAGTAACTACATGTAGATACTTATAAAGCTATGTTATACTTATTAAATAGCTGTATTTAGACACTTAGAAAGGTAGTTTGTAACTTATTGAGTATCTACATTCAGACACTTAAAAAAATGTAGATACTTAAAAAGATTTTGCACCCTAGTAGGTAACAACATACAGACACTTAAAAAACATGTGATATGCCCTATTACATAACTACATGTGCCTACTTTAAAAAGTGTGTTATACCCTACTAAGTAACTGCTTGTAGATACTAAGAAAGTTATGTTATACGCTGCTAAGTAGCTACATGCAGAAACTTAGAACTGTGCTACAGCTTTCTAGTTAACAACATGTAGATACTTGGAAAGATTGTCATATGTAATAAGTACATGAATATACTTAAAAAGGTGTGCTACGTTCTTACATCCTTGTAAGCAATTTCATGAGGGCACCTTATAAAGGTGTATTATATCTTACTAATTTCATGCAGATACTTCGAGAAAGGTGTGTTTTACCTTACTAAGTCACTTTTCATGGCTGCGCTATGGTTTGCCATAATGTCTGTAAGTTTCTCATAAAAAAATTTCAATAATTAGCCATGATGACAGACCTTGGTTTGTTATCTTAATGTAATAACAAAGTGATCCTCTGTTATGCAACATATTTGTGGAAGCTTGTTAATGTCCCTGAATAGGTGCAGGAAATGTATGTTTGTGGTAGTAGGTTTGCCTGCACCAGGAGGAACTCTTTTTCTGTAGGCTTGCAGTTTTTTCTACGATGCAGTGAAGTTTTTTTTTGTTTTTTTATTACCTTAGAGTTGATGTGTTACTCACTCATATGCTGATGAAGATATCAGCAGGGGAGATGGATGACTGCACTTATAACCAATATGCCATCTGTCTGCATGCAACTGGAGTACTTTAACTTATCTAAGTGGACTGACCAGTACACAGTTTGTGCACTGTTTATGAATCACATACGATCATGGGGAGGGGCAAACTGTATGTTTGAAATGAGGTAAGACTATATATACGGTCTTAACCCGTTCTGCACAGGCCCTTATGAACCACTACTAGTTTTGTATACAGTAATACATCCTATCCCTCCTCAATGCAGAAAGTTTTATGACAGCTCCACAAAATATACATATTAACAAAATTTTATAAAATATAATGTTGGTTTTGTTTTTCATCGTTTTATTGTGTTACGCCCAACTGCTTTGCCCTCATACATGTACAGACTAGAAAACACAAATCAGTTTGATGATCCGCATTAAGATGAAACTCTTCTTTTTCTGCCATTAATGTACACTGCTGATTTATCTGTTCCCCATGCAATAATACTGCACAGAGGGATGTGATTCTGTTCTGCACAGCTTTATGGTTAGTGACCATAACAAGACAAATAGTATACATTTCACAGTACTAAAACTGTGCACATATGTTCTACCTGTTATTATGATGATAATCATTTTGTACATGACTATGTATTTTAATTCCGAATACACATTATGTCTTCCTTATTTTATTTACAGAAGTCACTGAATTGAAAACAGGCAGTATCGATGAGATGAACACAGAAATGATTGACAGTGCTGCTACTGTTTCAGAAGCCCCTCATCCACTAGTGATGGGAAATGAAAGTACAGATTTAGATATTCCTACCCCATGCATACTTTCTCCATTACTGCATATGGAAAAGGATGAAGATGGCATAGATGTGACTGTTACCAAGACCAGCATGACTAAGATAAGGACACAGATTGTACAACAGGATGTTATTCCTCCAGACACCCCTCCCTCAGTATCTGACAGCACAGAAATAATATACCAGACAGCTGTTTCTTGCGATACACCTCATCTTCTAGCAGAGTGCGGGTCACGTGTGGAAAAGGATGAGGCCAGTACAACAATAGATGGTATGTTTTATTTCATGCATTGTATTTTACTAAGGGTAAGATTTGGTGATTGGACAAATTATACATCGACTCTTATGAAGGTGTGTGTGTATGTATGTTTCGGTGTGTGTTTATATGTATGCAAAGATGTACATATATGTAGACGTATAATGTTTGTATATGCAAATATCTCTCATTGATTGATATATATATATATATACACACACACACACACACACACACATATATGTATATATATATATATATATATATATATATATATATAGAGAGAGAGAGAGAGAAAGTGAGAGAGAGAGAGTGACAGAGAGAGGTATAGCTATAGATATAGATATGGTTCCCCTCCAAAACATCTAATTTTCATAACATCAAATCTCAAAACACTGAGACCATAAGATCGAAAACCCAAAACATTGAAAACTCATAACATTGAAAACTCAGAACACTGAAACTTTGCATTACAACATCAAAAACTACAAAGCACATGTAAATAACATCCCCTCCACCTATAACAACACCAAACTAACAAACACACTTTTTACTAGTTTCTGCAGTGGGTTCCTACACTCCCCAACTCTGAGATCGCACTACAGTGGAAAAAAGTTAATTTCCTAACCCCACTGTATTATGATCACCATAAAGAATATACACATAATGTATAAATCACTTAACTGTATGATCTAAAAATACATATATCTTGGCAAAATAAACACTATATAAATAGTATAAATTCCTACACTATATAAACAATAACTATATAAATAAAAACTACATCTTATAGTGATACCACAAGATTAACATATTAAACTATAACATTTACATGTTTGATGATACACTACTCCATGTTATACGTTTTCAATGTTATGAAATTTAATGTTATGAGTTTTCAATGTTTTGGGTGTTCGAAGTTATAATCTCAGTGTTTTGAGATTCGATGTTATGAGAATAAAATGTTTTGAAGGGGAACCATAGATAGAGATATATTTCATGTGTGCATGTTTTAACAATAAAATGGCAATGTAGTTTTCTCACAAAAAATTGCAAGGCACAATGTACATTTCACAGCACTCAAACTTTGCCATATATTTTTAACCTTTATTTTCGTTATCAAGGCATATAATTTATACATGGCTATATTTTTGCGAACTGATTAACATTTTCATTCACAGAAGTGAATTGCACAACCGCAGATGTGACTGTTGAAATGAGCACTAAGACTAATGACAGATCTGAAGTTGTTCCATATATTCCTCTCCAGCAAACAGTAATGGTAGACACACCAGAAAGAAATGTCGATTCTCATACCCCTTGTCCTCTGTCAGGGCGGGCATCACCCCTGGATATGGAACAGAATGATACAAGAAAGAATGGTATGTCATGTTTCATACATGATCTTTTACTGTTTGCAGACTTTGGTAAACAAACCGTACAAAGATATGTGTGATTATGTCTAACTGTATAAGTATTTCTCTTACTAATTTTCTTTTTCCTGGCCTTTCTCATCATGTTCACAGAAATGTTTTTCTCCAACACAGACACGAGTGATACAGCAAATGCAGACAATACTGACCAAGATGATGTTTCTCCTGCTCTTCCAACTTCCAAGAAAAATTGTGGATTGTTTAGAAAATGTATTCTGTTCTTTAGAAAAAAAATGTTTGCCTTTCTGTAGTTGTTGCTTGAATAAAAAATTGATGTTCCTGTGATGAAAGCTTCCAGCTCTGCTCATTTATTGTTTGCAATTATAAACACTGCATTATTAAAGTCTGTTGTATTACTGTAAAATGTTAAAATAACCAAATAAATAATTGCCTGAGGTATAAGGATGCACATAGCTGGATATATGAAAAAAGAAGTACACACTTTACATCTCTCTTAAAGGTCACCACGGACTTTTGGCTAAGGTCAAGTGTATGTGTGCAAAGTTTTCAGGAATAAGCTATAATAAGCATTTGTTAATGCAACACGCTGTCAGTCTTTAATGTTGCATGGTAGAGGAACATGTCTTTCAAACAGCAAGTTATCTGAAACAAAGTTAAGATATCACTGAGCTTTGACAAAGACAAAGCATAATTTTTGTTGAAATGGGAATACGTTTTTAGTGCATTAGATAAAATCGCAGTACTACAGTGCTTCAGGAATTTGAGTGATCCACACTGCCTTTGTTGTTAAATAGAACATACACTTCAGATAAAATTTACATAAAACATATACAGAATAGGGTCGTCTGCTTTTACCTTCCTTGTTTTCATTGGTTGTTGAATCTTTATCATAGTTTATAACCAAATATAAAGATAGCAATGCTTTTTACAACTTAGATAATCCAGAAAACATGCTCTTCCTGTCTGCTGATAATATCATGATATTGCATGATATCTCCACATAACTCTTTATCAAGATTTTGATTATCTGTACTAATTTTATTACCATATTAGGATCACTAAATCATTATAAATTAATTGTCTTTTAGTTATCTGGAGAGCAACTGAGATAAGAGATAAAGTTAATTTAAAATAGAATGATTTCTATTAATATTTTGATATCCCCATGTCAGTAAATATTTGAATTAATGAAGATCTTAATTTTTCGTAAAGTTACAGGAAAACTGAGAACAAATGAGACAACAGTCTCATCTATGCATTCCTTCAGAACTGAGATTTGTCATTGCATTCCTTCCCAAATTTTGAAAAATATGGAATAAACGACTTTGAAAAATTGCTTTCCATCGGAACTTAGAACAGCTTTACAACACTATGTACATTGAAATATTAATGGAATTAATAATAGTCTGGCAGTTAACAGAGATTAAGGTTGCAAGCATTAGTTCCTGTGGTAGAGGGTTTAATTCCCTCGGCCTTCATTTCCCTCCTGTGTGCCCTTGGGCTAGTTTCTTAACCAGACATTGTTCCCAGGTTGCACCTGAAAATGGACTGTATATCTATTGGACCTACCTAGTTGACAAATCAGATTATTAAAAAATAACGCTATCTGCCTTTTGTTCTGTGTTGGTATGCAATAAAACACATATTCATTTATTTTATCTTTGAATAAACAACTTATTGATATAATTCTCATTTAAAACTGTGTATATGTGTATACACCTGGTGGACATATTTGTGTACCTTTCTGTAGATGTGTGTGTGTGTGTGTGTGTGTGTGTGTGTGTGTGTGTGTGTGTGTGTGTGTGTGTGTGTGTATATATATATATATATATATATATATATATATATATATATATATATATATATATTACACCTCTGGAAGTAGTAACTGTCATAAATTATTGAAATAACTAGGATATGAATTAAACTTCGAATGCATTGTAAACTACGTCAGATATCTTACTGTAAGAGTGTCCTGTCCTATTGGGTATTGTGTTTCACAAATAGTGTAATGTTTTTTTTTCTTACACAAATGCTCTCTGATTAATTTTAACATAAATTTTTTCTATATTTGTGCATGATAATTTTTTTTTTTTTTTTGTATGTTACTGTGTGGAGCTTTTCTCTCCCAGGCCTCTGCTGAAAATGGAAATATATCCAGTTGGACTAGCCCGATAAACAAATGTAAAATAAAATAAATAAATATATATATATATATATATATATATATATATATATATATATATATATATATATGGGTCTATGTTGCTTGATCGAAATCACGCTATCTCGAACAAGCAACATTAAGACCCATTAAAGTGAAAGTGCACTAGACTGAAAGTGCACTTTTGCAAAAGTCAGTTCTCCGAAGTGCATTACAGTGGGGATAAGGAAATATATCCTTTTCCCCACTGTAGTGCAATCTCGGAGTTAGTATATTTAAGTAGGGGATGGGGGGGTGCAACCCCCCACATGGGTGGGTGCAGTGGGCTTGCCCCACTGTGGTAGAGTTCTCTCTTGTTCTTAGACATTAGTTTCTTCCTTTTGTTATACAACATGTTTATCCTTGAGCTCCACCAGGGTGGCCTTTTTTTCAGGTACAGCCAAGTCTATACAGGTGCTTAAGTGTTTATACGGGGCATTTGTGTACACCTCGGCATAGGAGTCATTGCTGTCTGTGATCGTGTGGGGTATAAAATATGTTATACCATTGCTTAGTAGGCTATAGTTTGCGTTGGAAAAGTTTTTTAGTTTTTTTGGTCCTGTGGTGGTGACAGGTTCAATAGTTACTTAGAACGAGATTGATTTATGGTCCAAACTTACCAGGGAGCACATCACACATGGGGGAGTGCAGTGACCTCCCATGATAGTGACCTCCCATGATGGTGACTTCTATGTCTAGGACATTTGAACCCCTTGTGGGGGGATGCAGAATATCTGTTGCAGAGCATTTGTATTGAAAAAGTCCAGGAACTTCTGGGAGAGCATGTTCATGCTCATGCATGTCACTCAGTCAATGGAAGGATAGCTGAAATCTCTCATGACTAAGGTGTTGGGCTGTATGGTGAATGACTCCAGTAAGTCCAGATAGGCAGTCTGCTTTTCTTGGTTTATGGTGAGGGGCATATAGCTAGCATTGATGTGGTAGGGTATTTTGCCTATAGTTAATTGGACATGGAGTAGTTTGAGAGAGTCGTACTGTTTGAGTAGTCTATGATATAGGAATATGTCATACATCTGAGAAGTTTAGAAGAGTGAATTATAATGTGCTTGAGGAGATAAGAGACTGGGAGCAAACTGAGGTTGAAACCAAGCTCTGGGAATAAGGACTATGGACAATGGTAAGAGGTAAAGACAAAAGGAAAAAGTTCACAGAGATTCCCCTCCTTATATGAATTCACGAGGACAGTATCCTAGCATTTCAGTAGCAGCTTTTCTGCCTATCAGTAGGTGATAAAAGCTTCACCAGAATAGTGTCAGCAAACTGAAATCATCTTCCTGTGGAGTTAGGAAAACTAGCAGACTGTAAAGATTGAAAAAATCTTGTTAATTCCGAAATGGCACCTATAAGTTCCATGGACACAGGCTAAACAATCCCCGCTTCCAACAAATCATTCAGAACTTACACTTTAGCTGTAAAGACATCACAAAACGTGCTTAAGCATAAGCCTGTGTATAAATATGTACACAATCCAATATAGGTTTCCTACATCTTTGTTATCAGGTGTATGTATCTGCACATCATGACATACGTCTTTCCTATTAAATACATGACGTATGCATTTTGTTGGCATGCTTGTGCTTAATTGTACTGTTTAAAAAGGACATAAATCTGTATGTATTTGTTCCTGATCTTGATATTAATAGACAATTTGTAAATGTACTTGATTACCAAGTGTAAAACCATGGTTTACTGTGTACAACATTGTGTTCTGGTCATACTGAAAAGGGTCTTGAGACAAGCTCAACTACCTTTGTATCAAAAACATAAATAAAATAGTAATCTGAGGCTAGCAGTGCTAAAGCAAAAGACAGGGGCTATAAAATGTGGAAAAAAGGGGGGTGGGGAGGTGGAGGAAACATAGTATAAGAGGGCTGGAAGAAAGGCAATAAAGATAGTAATGGCAGCAAAGAGGAAAGAAGGTATCAATGGTAAGGGTAACAAGGGCTTCTTCAGGTGCAGAGTAGAAAGAAGGAAGTGAGGAAATGTAAAGGCAAGGCTGAGAAAAAGATTGAGAAAGAGAGAGAGAGATCATTGAAGATAGGGGCAAACAGGGACACTTAACCAGTAAGTTTCAGTCTTTACAATGGAGAATTGGGAAGCAGGGAGCAAGGCAGTCAGGCAGGCACAATGGGGAGATCAGTGGGCAGATATCAAAACAGAAAGAGGGAATGGGTTCAAATACATCAGCTGTCCTTTACAGATCTTGTTAACATTCCAATGCCACTGAGTCTTATGGCCACTAACACCTTGCTGATAACCTCCCTCATGCCTCACATCCTTTCTTTAAGCATACCAGTCAAACCCAGAGTAAATTTGTGGATACCCAACAGCCATCTAGTTTGTTTAAAGCAAGATCATAAGTTGCACTGCCTATCATGCATGGGAAGTTTATTCTAGAAATTTGTCAGATCCTGTGTTATAAACCTATCATTCCATAATGTTTTATTCATGTCTTGGTTCAAATTTTAGTCTCTGTTTCTATTATTGCTGGAAATATTGGATTTATGGAGATAAAGGACGTCCAGAAATATTGGGTCTGTAATGGGGAAATTGAATCTTAAGGACCAAATGGAATGCCTCCCTGAGTCCTCACAAATATGGACATTGTGTTCCTATTCCCACTTCTGGAGATCGGCAGCAGATCTCTACCTAGTGAAATACCAGAGGACTAGAAGACAGCAAGTGTGGCACCATCGTATACAGGGAAGCATAAAGTAATCTAAGAAACTACAAATCTGTTAGCTTTACAACAATGGCAGAGAAAGTCATGAGGACAATCCTGAAGTGAAGGCAAAGCTATAGCTGTTCTGGAGGACAGTATCTCCAGAGCAGCAACCAGCTTGAATTCATAAAAACAAAAAAAAAAAAAAAATAGCCAGAAGCTTCAAGTCATAGCTGACCCAGTTTTGTGACTGGATAACAGGTGAATTTGACAATGGAGTACTACTAGATACACTCTTCTTGGACTTCAGTAAGGCCGTTGTCTAGGTTCCACACAGGAAGCTAATAGGAAAGATGGCGAGGTTGGAGTCGGACCAAGACTGAGGAACTGAATAGCTGCACAATGGAATGGTAGGATACAGGATTGAAGTGAGATGGACACTGTCAATTAGGAATGTGACTGTTGGACTCCCACAAAGTCTCTCCTGGGTCTATTTGTCTTCAATGTGTTTGCCACAAGCATGTCTGAGGGAACAGAAACAGGATACACCTCTCTGCTGAAGACACAAAGATGAAGAATGGGGAAGAGTCTAGTGACGGATCTGGAAAGGCTAAATATGTGGAAATAAAAGTGTTAGCCAAGGTTCAGTCCAGTCAAATGCAAAATGTAGGAGTTTTTTCACCACAGCCCTGGTGTGAGCTGTCAGGTGGGGTAAGTGAAATCAATGGCATCGGAGCAAAAACAGAAATGCTGTGTTTTGCAGATGGGAATAAAATAATTGTGTATGTGTTAAATTAGCACAGCAGTCACATTATTTGTCTATCTGTATGTATGTGTAAGTGTGTATGCACAGTCAGAGGAGCATCAGTCTGTATCCTACTCTCATCAATTCAGTCCCATGAAGAACCAATATCTTGACAGTTATACATGGCTACCCAACCATTTCATGCAGACCTCTAGAGGCATTGATCACATCTGGTTTGGCACACTGGAAGCAAAGTGGTACGGCAGTGGAATAGCACACAGAATGCAGAGTGTATCCTCAGGGAAATAGACTCTGGATGCTATTCTGAATTGAGAACAGGAGATACAGGGAGGACATGACTGGATCATGCCAGGGAGCTGTGAAGGGACATTCTCAACAGAAAGTACGGAAAGGCAGGAGGGCAAGCAGCAGATTGTAAGGACTAACTGCTCCCGCAATCACTGAAGTGCTTTTTGACAGACAGACAGTTGTAGTCACATGGAATGAACTGTCAGAAAACACATGAAAGAGGAGATTAGATAGGCTCATCTTCTGCTTTTAACCACATGATGTGCAATGTAACTGTAATGAGGTCACAAGCCACAATGACACTGAAAAACATGACAGCCATTTACAGACAGAATGCTATCCAGTGATAATGTGGGTCTCTGCAAGTCAGTCACAGCTACACAAAGGTAATGTGGCCTTTTACAATTCCAGCCACCCAAAGATAATGTGGGGCCCTACAAGTAAAGTAAATCAATTCAGTGGCTGTGTGAGTCCCAAACAACATATTGATGACCTGAACTCCTACAAGTCATTCACAACTTCTCAGGGGCAGTGTAGGCTCATAACAGCCATCCACACACATCCAATTACAATGTGTACCCCACACGCCAAATGCAATTAGCCAGTAATAACGTGAGCCTCTTTAAATAATTTAAACACTCACAATGCTGCTATTCTCCTTGACAGGCCACGGACAGCCATCCCATCATAATATTAACTTCTCCAAGCCAAAGACTGCCATTTGGTCACACTATTGGTCCTTACAACTAATTCACAGCCATCCAGGTAGAACTTAGACAAGAATGACTATGTCTGGTGGAATTATTCTTAAAAATATTTCAGCAAATGTAAAAGAAACATTTGATGCAATGCAGCAGGCCAGTTCATACAATCCCTCCAACATCAGAGGAAAGTTGACATCCCATTTGTGTAGTTAATCAAATGTATAAGAAAATAAATACAAGATTGAAAGAAAAAAAAAACACTGTAAACAAAGACCAAAACTAATGGTGAAAATGTTGTGGATGTACAGTTTTTAGAAAGTGTCCCGCAAATTCCTAACTGAGTTCAGAAATATCATCTGCAGTTACTTTTCTTATAGGTTCATAGGTAAGTACTAGGCTAGCTGCCCCTGCAGGCAATTATAAGCTTAGCCAATTTTCTTTTTTGCTCTAGCTAACCTATCCATTTGGTTAGAGATTCCTCTTACCAATCCCATGGCCACTAATTATATATTAACCCTAATGAGAATAAATGGGATCATGCCATAGATAATTTGAGGAGATCCATGCATGGGATGAAGTATTTAGAAGCTGCCTCTGTCCATTAGTAAAACAGGTGGCAGTCCTGGGTTAAATTGTTTGTTTACCATCCATAGATCCAATTTGCACTTGAGTATGCAAGCAAATAAGCAAACTGAATTATAAATTATAAATGCTCTACTATCCACCCTGCCCACTTTAAAGAAAAACTCAAATTTCATCTACTTAGCTCCAAAATTTGCTCTTGTACCACCCCAACCTGATCGCTCCCTCTCCTCTCTCAGCTCACCCAGATCAACTACCTTATACCTCATATTATTACACTTTTTTCTACTGCATATTTCCTCCCTATTTACTTGTATTTATTGTTAAATTCCTCTCTACTACTTTTAGGTACACGTTATAGTGAATCTGACCTTCTTTATCTGTTAACACATAAATATCAATGAACTTCTGGTATTCCTATACTCTTAAATTCTTCTCCATAGTTACTCCTGAAAATCGTTCAAACTTTTTACCTGTAAATATGTAAATAACTCTCTTTTTTTTTTTTGTTTTCTCTTGGCATCTCCTGGCTGTCCAAATAATATAATCTATATGCTCAGACTTATGTGTTGAATTTTATAGTTACTGTATAACTCAATTGCTTTAATATAATCTGTATTGAATGTTATAAATACTGTATAACTCAATTGCTTTAAATCTCTTTAGCTGCAATATGTTTTTATTGGCACTCTATAATTCAATTACTTTTTTCTTTTATGTTACTGTAATTCTTGGAGCTTTTCTCTTTTCTCCTCGGGTCTCCACTGAAAATAGGCCAAAAGCCCAGTTGGACTAACCCAGTCAACAAATGTCAATAAATAAATACATAAATAAATACCAGCAAATGGAATCAAAAGCCTTATGAAAATCAACAAGAATAGCTACCTTTGAGTGTCAGGAATTTATATGGGCCTGATATGTATACATGTATGCAAGTTACCTACATTGGACCTACCTTCAATGATCTCTGCCTGAGAAGGATGTATAATTTTTTGGGTGAACAGTGCAGATACAGCTGGCCAATTTTTGATGTATAACTTAAATTCAGAGTTGATAAGGGAGACAGACCTATCTTGTTTTATTTTATTTTGCTGAATAGCAGTTGAGCACAGATTCCAGAGGACTATTTTTAGGATCTTCCCTGGTTTGGGCAGGACTGTCACTTTTTCTTTTGCCAGTTTTTGGCCTTGTTACCAGCTGACCAGCAGACTCTCTTAAGGGATAAGCCTGACATAAGGGCAGTAAGAGAGGATAGGATCTTCAAAATCATTGGAAAGTTGTGCGAACCGAAGTATGTTTTGTGAGTCAGAACTAGATAAGACTAAAAAAACAAAAAAACAAATATATATATATATATATATATATATATATATATATATATATATATATATATATATATATATATATATATATATATATATATATATTGAGACCATATGTTTGAATTTGTAAAAGTTCAAGCATGTGAATGGAAATCTCCAAAAGCAGAGATTTCCATTCACTTCAATGTGGTGTGAACTCGGAGTTGGTATATTTAAGTAGTGGGGGGTGTGGGGATGCAGGAGGGCTTGCCCCCTGCTTACAACAATTAAATTTTTTGTCCATTGTATTTTTTTTTATGTAGTCGATGTTCTGTAACTTCAAACATTATGGTTCGACCATTAGGTGTTCGGAGTTACAGAACTTCGATTATCTGATATAGACCCTATATGTGTATATATATATATATATATATATATATATATATATATATATATATATATGAGTCTACTTCACTTATCCAACATCCCACATAACTGACATGCAAAGCAGTGAGCTGACAACACTGACATTGCACAACACCAACACCGCACATACCTAACACACACAATACTGACACGTCAAAACCCTGACACACCTCCATAAAACATACACACAAAAATACACATAAACAACATTCAAAAGAAAAAACACAACACTCAACATAGAATTACCAAGTTCCCCTCACTCACACCTTGCCCACCATCTACATTAAACTAAACCCTTACCACTAAAAAAACATATATCACAAATACAAAAATCTAAAACACTTACCTTCACATTTCATGTTCTCGCAGGGGGGCTACACCCCCCTATACCCCCATAACTTAAATATACCAACTCCGACATTGCACTACAATGTCCACTAGAGCAGATTTCCTGTTCCGCTCAAGTTGGACTGTCGACCATTCGGAAGTCGGCATTCTGATGCGTCAGTTATGTAACACATTCAAGCTTTTCGGCTTGGTATTTCGTGTGTCAGTCTATTGACATTTCGGTAAGCTCAAGTAGACCCATATATATAAATAAATATATATATATATATATATATATATATATATATATATATATCTCTACTTTAAAATGTCAACTTACCAGAATGTCGACATTCAAAACAGTTAGACCACAATGCTGAAACTTCATAAAGTCGAGCTCTCAGAATGTCTCAGTTTAACTTCTGGAAAATAACCACTGGGCCACCAATTACTATAATATGAACAGAAGCAATCTAAACACACCAGTGTGTGGGGCTTCACCCCCCCCCACACTCCGGCTAATTAAATATACCAACTCCAAAATCACACCACAGTGGAGATCAGGGCACAGGTTACCATGATGAACCAGTGGTTATTTTCCCGTAGTTAAATTGTGATGTTTTGGGAGTTTGGATTTGTGAAGTTTCAATGTTGTGGTCTCACTGTTTTGAATGTCAATGTTCTGGTAAGTCAACATTTTTTTATATATATATATATATATATATATATATATATATATATATATATATATATATATATATATATATATATATATATATATATATATATATATATATATATATATATATATATTTAGGTCTACTACACAAAGTCGACATTTCATAATGCTGACTCCCATATGACCGACACCATATGATCGACATTTGAAATGTCGACAATGGTAGTAGACCACAAAAAAGGAAATAAAAACTTCCTTTAAGCTGCTATCGGGGGGCAATGCCCCCTGCACCACCCACCCCCCCCGTAACTTTAATATACCAACTCCGAGATTGCACTACAGTGAGTAAGTGGAAATCTTTCCATTCCACACTGTACGTAGATGCCGGTTTCCCATGGTCGACATTTCAAATGTCGATCATATGGTGTCAGCCATATAATTGTCGGGATTATGAAATGTTGACCATGTGAATGGGACACACACACTCACACACACACACATATATATATATATATATATATATATGTATATAATGCCACCTGTATTCTAGAAAGGGAATATGTCATGAGGTAAGCTTTGTGAGTTAGAGCAAGATAAGACTATTACAAAATGTATGTAAAATTAAATAAAAGTAAACTAAATACAGTTAAACCAAAATTAACCTAAATGCAGTATAAAAATTAAAATATAAATAAAATGAAATTAAACTCCACTTAAACTAAAGTTAAAAAATATAACATCATCACCACCTGTAACACAGAAAGGAGTCCTGATATCAAAAAGTCTCACCCTTTCTTCATTCCTGGTAGGCTTGTGGGATGCCCAGACACCAATAAACTGTAAAAGCGACTGTAACCAATTAGGTTGTCCGCTGATGCCAAAATGATCAGTGTCTAAACAAATTTCTTGTCATTCAGAGTCCTCAAATTTATAGCAGGAGTTATGGATTCAGTGGTCTCAAGCCCCGGTCCATTTCTGGCTTGGAGCCTTAGTTGCCAGATCAGTTCACTTTTTTCCAAAACATAATTGTGGCTCCCATTTAGGGGTATCTTTGGTTCTTGGTGAAGGATGTGGATCACAAAACAGTTGTGGCCAGTGTAGCTGTTGGTGTGGATTGCTATGGGGTTGGTATGGTGGAGGTACAGAATGTCATGCAGGTGTTTGGCAATCCTAGTCTTGAGTTGGTTGATGTTTTTCCCGACATAAAAGGCTCTGCATTAAGTGCACTCAGCTCTGTACTCAACCCCCTCTGATTTGCAATCTCCTTGGACACTAGACCAATAGTGATTCAGCTCTTCCAGTTGTTGGATAAGTAGAAGCTGTCTTTTCCACTCATGTATTTACAGTAGTGGCAAGGGAGTGTGCTGCATGGAAATTTCCCTCCATTGGCAGTAGGGAGGTGGTGCTGTGTTTTCCAAAATGTCCCTGACACTTTTCCCTCTCCTGGGTGTGAACTTGGGCATATTCGAAAATATGTGACCAAAAGTATCTGTTGCCAGAGATGATTGACCAGTTATCCTTTATTACTTTGATGATCTCTGTGTAGCCAAGACAGTGATCCAAGACCATATTAAGACCACATGCTTTGTTGTTGGTATGTCATGGGAGTCTGAGTCTGGTGTTGAGTCTTAGCATCCCTTGGGTTTTCTATTTGATGATGGGGTCTAGGATCATTCTCAGCATCTTGCAAGAATAGGCCCTCACTGGAAATTCTCTTTCAAGCTCCCCTATGTTCCTAATGAAATTATCCATTTCTTTTGAGACTCTTGCTATCCTTAAGCAATGAGATTTGATGACATTTTTCTTGAGTCTGTATGGATGCATGCTCCTGGCATCTAGCAGTAGGTTTACCCTTGTAGGTATTCGGTATAAAGCATGTGTTAGTCCTTGTTTATCAGAGGTCTTACTGACAAATAGGTCCAGAAATTCCACTTTATCCAGGCTGATCTTGGACGTGAAGCATAGGAATGGAGGGGATCTGTTGATGTATATCAGGAATTCTTCAAGCTGTTTGTGGTCATCATTCTAGACCAGAAACATGTCATCTATAAAGTGGAAATAACATCCTGTGTGTTGCTAAAAATGAAGAATTGTAGATGGTGTCCTTCTCCCATTTCCTCGGGACTGTATTTGCAAGACTGGGTGCCATTGCTGCACCCATAGCTATGCCGGTGGATTGCTTGTAAAATTTCCCATTGAATCAAAAGAAGTTGTTGCCTAGTAGGATGGAAAAGAACCTTCTCATAACTTCAATCTCTCCTGATAGGGTGGCAAAATCTTGCTGGTAGCATTCAATGACTACACTGATGCAGTAACTGTGGTGTAGAACTTTATATAGAGACTCTACATCGATGGCAACTAAAAAGGAGTCTGGTTCGATGGAGATGTCTTTAATCTTGTTGAGAAAGTCCATTGAATTCTGTATAAATGAGTTTCTCATCTATGAAAAAATTCTTAAGAACGTTTCTATGGTGGAGTCTAGACAGTCAAAAAATACACTGATTTAGAGATTTAAGATCCTTTATTGGTTTCCAAGACGAAAGCATTCAAGTGCTGCTCCATATGTTTTATCTTTTGGAGAGTGAGCTTATATATTGTAAAATATGGGGGCATCTCCAGGGTAATAGCCAATCAGGATGCATGGGAGTGTGCTATGGGCATTCACCTGTATTGAAAAATTTGTGGCATCACATCACGTTATATAAAAGTAATCAAACTGTATTACAAGTTCATGTGTACAAACACTATACTTCACGTATATTACTATATATCATATAACCTAAGCAAAATTATATAAATTATTCACTTCTTGTTTTTGTTTTTCTTTAAACAAGAAACATCTTTATTAGACTATCACTTACCACATAAGCACTCATACACTTGTATAAATGAAAACCAACCACACCCACACAATCCTAGTCGCAAGCATTTTATATCACAAACCTTACTGACACACTGCCAGTTGCAAATATTATACATTACTTAAAATCTACCCAATCATTTTCAGTCAAACATTACATAGCTCATTTAAGTCCTGCTGCCTTTTAGGCTTCATTCTTCCCTTGTATGGAGTGTTCCCATAATTCCCATTTTTCCTCTGTAGTCTGTTCCTACTCTTTTCTAAATAATCAGTTCTAGTTGTTTTGTCTCTGTTACTATAGTCACCACTTCTAGTATGGATGGTTTAGATTTTGATTTCCATTTTCTAGTAATTGCCTTTTTGGCAACCACCATATTAATTGTATTTCATTTCTCCAATGTACACCATGTTACTGACTGAATTCATTTCTATACTGTTATGCAGGCATCTTGACTTCTTTTCTACTCTGGAAACACTGGTTGAGTCTAAAAAGGGTCTACATTGATCACTACTCTAACCCAAATTAAAAATAAAATAAGAAATACATAGATGTTATTTTCTCTGTGCCTGGAATCTACTTACAGATACATTACCATCTCAGGAACTTTGCTGAAGGAGTATGAATGCAGAGATGAAAAGTCAGCAAGCAAAGGAGAGTAGTAGTGCTGAAACTGAATTCATCTTCAAGTCTTGGTGAGTACTTTCATGAGGAGGACCCTGTTTTTTCACAAAATCTCACCAATGTGACACTGATATATAGACTGTATTTATATAGCATATATCATGGACAGAAGTAGGTCAAAAACTAAAAAGGATAGCTGGGTGCACAAGACTCAGGATAAAAAAGTGCCCAATCCTGGTAGGCACACTGGTGCCATGACTTGAAAAAAATGACAGTGTAGAATCCTCAAAACACAGTAACATTCCTAGAATGGGACCAGGTGATGCCCAGGGGGAGGATGGCCTCCCTGTTGTAGAAGGAAGTAGCAGTCCACAAAAATCACAAAAAACTGATAGGCCAAAGAAGACTCATAAAACTATAGAGTGGATTATTGAGGATGTTTGTCTTTTGGCTTTTTCTGGTTAGGGGTCGCCACAGCAGAACTCCGGTCTGCTAATGATTGGCAGTTGTTTTTTTTTTATGGTGCCGAGTTGCCAGCCTGACGCCCAACCTTCAGTGAAGGCACGCCCATTCAACGCATGTCTTTCGAACTCTCACTTGACCATGGGGAGGACATGCAGACTCCACTCGGAAGGCTGAGAATCGAATGGAAGAACCTCTTGCTGAGAGGAAACAACGCTACTGCTGCACCATGAGGGTAAGAAAGAAATTATGTATTGTTACTATTATGCAAAAAGGCAAGAATTTCCAGATACAAAATATACAAAAAGATTAAGAGATAAGTTAGAAGAAAGAAAAATACTTCCACAAGAAAAGCTGTCAGAAGCTTCAAATAAAAATGTGTGGCCATTAATGCAACAGATTTTGAAAAACAGTATATAGAGCAAGAAACCTTGATCGGTTTGGAAAAAGAAGCGTCTGAAGAAGTACAAAAATGTTAACAACAAAACATAGACATTTTTGAAAAGTATAGAAAATAAATATGGACATGGGAAAGAAAGAGAGATTTCATATGGTTCAATATTTATTCAAAGGGAAAAGCCAAATTAATCAACATAAAAAAGGTAACTCCAGATATATTCAAAGCGAAATACAGGCAAAGGCATCCAGATATGGGCAATTTCACAATAAAAAAAAAATCACAAAGAGGGAATGTAGAAAAGAAGATTAGTAAAGTAGAAGTTAAAAAAACAGAAGCTGAAGTTATGGTGTGCCTGTGAAGTGAAGGATTTGGTGTAGAAGGTAACACAGGTTACATCACAGCATGATGGAACGAGTTCCCAATATAAGGAGAAACAGGAAGATCAAGAGACATCTGACAAAGAAATGTGGATGGGGAAAGAAAAAGAGATGTAATAGGGTGTAATATTTATTCAAAGGAGAAAGCAAGACTAATCAACACAAAAAGAGTAGCACCAAAGATATTTGAAGAGAAATACAGGCAAAGGAATCTGGACATGGAAAACTTCACAATACAAAAAATAAAAAGACAAAGTGGATAAGTAGAAAAGGAGATCAGTAATAGAGCAGTTAAAGAAATAGTAACTGAGGTCATATAGTACCTCCAAAGTGAAGGATTCAGTGCAAAAATCTAATTCAGAAACTTCCACAACAGGACAGAGCAATGGAACTCAAAATTAAGGCGAAACCAGTGGAATGGGAAGTAATTGGTCAGGTGCCATATGAAGATATTTTGGAGCCTTCCACAGAAAACCAGTATAAACATTCACTTGAAGCTGGACATCAAGGGAGGGAATAGGAAACTGTGGAAACTCTGATGCAGTTAATGTTGAGGAGTGATTGGCCAGTGAGTTCTCATATGACAGAGCAATGGATAGCACAGGATGAAAATGAATAGAATGTACCACAAGCCGATGCAACAGAACTTTCAACAGAATGCCCGCAGGAAATGGAAAACAAAAAATATGCCCTCAATTTAGAAGAAACCGAGCTAAGAGAAGAGTTGCTTGACTTAATAGAGATAGGTAGACATGTTAAGATCAATGAAAAAAATAGACTGCAGAAGATCAATAAAACCCCAAAAGTCAGAAGTTTGGTAAAACAAATGAACACAGTAATTAGGACTGTCCATAGAGATTCATGCGATATAACAGAAGTAAACAGGATATATTACTGTGCAGCTAAATTAATAACTGATAATGTTCTACCACAAGAACACAGGGTAGTGAGGGAGTGAAAGGGGAGAAATGGAATACCATCATGGAAGTATCAAGTAGAGAAAACTATAAAGCAACTAAGACAAGAAGTGTCACTATTAGAAGAGTATAGAAGAGGGAACAGATCAACAAAAATACTCAGAAAGACAGACGTGATGAAAGCAATGCACAGCATTAGAACAGATCAGGATCTATCATGCACTATTGCAAATAAACTAAAAATCTCAGCACAGACAGAAAAACTTGGAAGATATGTAGACAAAAATAAAGGAAAAGTATAAAATAAGCAATTTATTGATGACCCAAAAAAGTTGGGAAATAAGGTAAAAGGAATTGAAAGAACACAAAAAAGAAGAAATAGATACATTTTGGGGAAGTATTGATGAAAACCCTGTGGAACATAACAAAGATGCTAAATGGATAGAAGAAGTAAAAGAAAGAATAAGAAGTTTAAAGATTCAGGGTATGAAATGGGATGAAGTAACAACCAGAGAGATTGAAACAAAGTTAAGAAAATACTCTAATTGGAAAATCCCAGGCCCAGATGCACTGCTTAACTTTGGGTTAAAAGTATTAACATCTTAGGTTCATAGGTTCATAGGTAGGTATTAGGCTATTGGCCCTAGGGCCTATATAAGCCTAGCCAAAGAATACCCTGGATTTTGCCAACCAAGAAAATTATTTTCCTGTGCCCCTGTCAAGCAGAGCCACGGAATAGATCCCCTGGGTGGATTTCCTATCTCCCATCCAATCATCAAGATTTTTCTTGAAGAGTGCTAATGAGGAGCTTTGTTTGATATAGATAAGTAGTTTGTTCCAGAGTACAGGAAGTCTCTGGGACAGGAATCTATCCCTCCAGCATGTTCTGTTTATTGTGGTGACAAGGTTTAGGTCCCTAGAGTCTGTAGCTTGGAGGAATTGGGATTTCTTTACGTGGAGCATGTCCAACAGCTCTGGGTTTGACATAGCTTTGTATGTTAGGCAGAGATCACCTCTGAGTAGGTGATATGTGACAGAGTAAAGCTGGAGTTTTTTGAGACAGTCTGCGTAAGGTAGCTGTTTGAGGCCAGTAATCCTCTTTGTGAGGTATTTCTGTGGTCTTTCCAGTTGTTGTAGATGTCTTGTGAGGTACATAGCAAAAGGGGCATTGTACTCTATAATGGGTCTAATGAGTGATGAGTAGAGGGGAACAATGACCTCTTTTTTCCTGGATGAGAAACCTTTTGTGATGAGGTGTGCCATGTAAAAGGATTTCATGACTACTGTGGCAATGTGATTATTAAAGGAGAGACTACTGTCCACCTGTGTCCCAAGGTCTCTTATCACACTTTTGGTGTTAAGTAGACTACCGCCTATGTGGTAGTTCATGGGTACAGAGTTTTTACCAAAAGGGATGACAATGCACTTTTTGGCATTGAGCTTGAGGCCATGGCTTTGACACCAGGCATCTGTCTCAGTGAGGCCCTTTTGTAGGATGTCCACATTGTTAGGAGTTTTAATTATGGCTCTTAGTTTGCAGTCATCTGTGAACTTTGTTAGCCAAAGACCTTCTGTTTTAGCCTGTACTTCAGAGAAGTAGATACCAAACAGGAGAGGACCTAGGACTGTACCCTGTGGTACTCCACTTGTCACTGGTCTGAAGTTGGATTTAGAGTCTGCTACTTTCACAGTCTGGGTTTTGTCAGTGAGCCAGTTGGCAACCCATCTTGTGACATAGGGATTTATACCTAGTTTAGTGAGTTTGTCTATAATTCCAGAGTGGGGGATGGTATTGAAAGCCTTGGCAAGATCTAGATAGGCTGTGTGAACCACCTTACCCTCATCTACGGGTTTGGTGACCACTTCAAAGAAGTCTATCAGGTTTAGAAGACATGATCCGTCTTTTACAAACCCGAACTGGGTAGGGTCCAGAGTTTGGAGATTACCAATGTCATTGTTTATAAGTTCCATGATGATACGCTCCATAGCCTTGCAGACCAGGCTCATCAGGCTAATGGGGCGGTAGTTCCCGGGGTCTGTCATGGCTCCCCCTTTGCGGAGTGAGATAACCATTGCTGTGCGCCATTCAGTGGGCACAAAGCCTGAGGCGAGGCTATGATTGAACATGGTACTTAGGTGGGGTGCCAGTTTGTTCTGTAGTTCATGTAGAAAGCAGCCTAGGATGTTGTCAGGTCCCATGGATGCTGTGTTCTTGGCTTTGGATTGTGTGTTTTTTACATGTGCAGCAGGGATTACAGGTACTTTGCATTCTTCCGGTATAGAGATGAGCCCTTTAGGGGATGAGAGAAGGGTAAAGTTAGCACTGAACCTATCTGCCAGGATGTTGGCAATATCAGTTGGTTCTGTATATTTAGTGCCATTGTGCTGTTAACTCAGAGCAGATCTGAGTGTTGCCATTGAGATTCTTGACATAGCTATAGAATGCTTTGTGGTTGTCTTTAGAATCAGTGGCGATTTTGTTTTCGTACCTAGCTTTGGAGGATTTTATGAGGGATCTCAGCTTCTTACTGAGGCTGACCAGGGAGTTCCTCTAATCATGGGATTTTACTCTGTTTTGCAACAGTTTCTTTCTTCTGTTGTAGAGTTTGTTTATGGCAGGGGCCCACCATATTGGCTTCCTTTTTTGGAGGATAGCATCTTGGTTCTGTTAGGGATTGCACGATCCATGCACTCATGTAATTGCTTATAAAGTGCAATTGTATAGGTTTCAGCAGTCGTATCTCTATTGTCTGTCAGCATGGGTATCTTGAAGTTTGCCACTTCTGTCTTAAGAAGTGTAAAGTTGGCTTTGGAGAAATTTTTTACGGTGGTTTCCCTAATGGGGGGTGGGGCTGGGATGTGGATGTCTAGGGTGATTTGCTTGTGGTCGGATCTGACCAACAAGGAACTGACCTCTGGTGTGGAACACCGGTTGCCCATGTTGGTAGTGACCAGGTCTAGGATATTGCTGCCCCTGGTGGGGTGTGGATAAGTTGATTTAAGGCATTGGAATTTATGAATTCCAGAAAACGTTGAGCACAAGAGTTGGTACATGAGTAGTTTTCCTAGTAAATGGTGGGGTAGTTGAAATTGCCCATTATTAGGGTGTTAGGTTGTACCCTAATATTTTCCAGTGTATCAAGAAATGAGGAGTGGGAATCCTGGGGCATGGTGGGGGATCTGTAGCAAGCTACAATTTGCATTGCGGTCTTGCCCAGTTGGATAATCTCAAATGCATTATGCTGAGCAACTAGCCTGGAGGTGTGGATATCCTTAATGAATATGGACACGCCTCTGCCTTTAGTGCTTCGGTCCAGGTTAGGTGGCCGAAAGGTGTGGTATGAATTATAGCCTGGTAATGCAGGGGTGCTCTCTCGAGCCTTGAACCAGGTTTCTGTCACTGCACAGATGTTGATGTTCTCCATTTTAAGGAGTGCCTCGAGTGAGTGCATTTTGAGGTTTAGACTTCTAGCATTAAGTAGCATTACCCTCAGATTTTGCTTGCTTGTACCTGTTATGGTAGTGAATTTGTAATTTAAATCTTGCCTAAAAAAGGCACTGTAGGGGTGGCAAGAGCCTTAGCCAGTATCCAGAATCCCTAGGGTGACAGTTGCAGGCCATCTCTGGCAAAGCATCGTGGTTTGTCAATCATGTCATCCCAGGTAGACAGATACTGGATCCCCTTTTGTTGAAGTCAATCATTTTGACCTTGTACTGTGGTATCATTCTGGGTGATGGCAGGATGCAACTCAGGGCTAGGTTCATATCTGCCTGGGCTACAAGATCAGAAATCTCCTCCATGTCTCTTTTCATGTAGTCCAGGGAGGTACGTCTCAGGTCATTCACACCAACATGGAAAATGACAGTGTCATATTTGTACTTGCTGTGAAGTGACCTGAGTGGATGTGTTATGTGGTGGGTCCTGGCACCCAACAGGCAGCTGGCAGTAACTTTCTCCTTGTTTAGTCTGGTGAGTGGAACATCACTTTGCCTGATGACAGAGTCACCTATGAGTGTTGGGTATGTTGTTATGCCTTATAGGCTGTGGTTGAGTGGCACACTGAGTTTGTGGGCTATGTGTCATTTGGGTTGAGTTGGGGGGGGTGGTGTTTGCTTGCGTTTCTGCTTTGGACGTCCCTGTTGCTTGGGTAGATTTTTTTTTGAGAGCCTCCGCGAATGTAGGAGTGTGTTTTGTGTTTCTATATGTGTGTTTTGGTGGTGCAGGTTTTGAGGGACTATGTGATGAGTGTGGTGTGGTGCAAGTGTTTACCTTATCCTCTTGACTGTCTTTGCAAGAAGATTTAGCCATAAGTAAGAACTATTTTTATGTGCACCCTGAAAAAACACCAACCTGGCTAACAACAGGAAAAACAATGTTCCTACTTGAGAGTGAACCTGCAAGCTACCCTAAAATTATAGGCCAATAACTTGCCTTCCAACGACATATAGACTATACACTGGAATTGATGCCGACAGAGTTTATAGTAATTTAGAAGAAACCTCAATTATGGCACTAGAACAAAAGGGCAATAGAAGAAAGTCATACGGAACCAAGGGTCATTTGTTGTTAAATAAAGTCATAGTGGAGAACTGTAAAAGGGGAAAGAATTTAAGTATGGCAGGGATAGACTACAAAAAAGCATTTAATAGTATCCCACATTCATGGATAAAAGAGTGCTTAAAAAATTATAAGATACACCCTACATTAATTGACTACATTACAGTGACCACGAAACAGTGGTAGACCACTTTGTAATTAAGACATGATAAAGGACAACTTATTATTCCAGGGATAAAAATCCAAAGGAGGATATTCCAGGGTGACTCTTTGTCACCGCTGCTATTCTGCCTTGCCTTTAATCCATTAAGATGTCTACTTAACAACTTAGGTCATGGCTATAATTTGGCTCCTAGAAAACAACAAAGTGCAAAGATTTCTCATCTACTCTGTTGATGATTTGAAACTGTATAGCTGATCAGATGAGGAACTGAAAGTACAACTGCAAGTTGTCAATACTTTTCCAGATTATATAAGAATGTCATTTGGTCTTGATAAATGTGTAAAAGAAACCTTTAAAGCAGGAAAACTGCAGACCCAAGAAAACATCAGTTTGGGACAAGAATATGATACAAAAGAACTTGAGCAAGAGGGAGTATATAAACATTTGGGAACTGATGAAGGATCAATAAAACATAACCAAATGTGAATAAAACTTAGTAAGGAATACTTTAGAAGACTTAAAGTAATCCTGAAGACAGCACTGACATCTAGAAACAAAATCCAAGCTATAAACCAATTTGTTCTTCCTGTCCTAACTTACAGTTTTGGTGTGACTGACTGGCCCCAAAACTTGTTGGATAGATTAGATAGGAAAACTAGAAGGCTGCTTCATCCTCACCAAATGATTTATAAAAATCAGTGCATGCCAAGATTATGTATTCCCCATTCTGAAGGAGGGATTGGCCTCCTTAAAACTGATTACATGTATAGATCTACAATCGTGGGACTTCACACATATCTACTGATTTCACAAGATCCAAAAGTAGTGAAAGTTTTGAAACATGAAGAGAATAAATCTAAGATGACTTCCTGCTTAGGCTAGCAGAAGCATATCGGAGTAAAGCAGGAATGAAAATCAAACCACAAGCAGATAAAAATCATGCAGAAACTGAATTTGCCAGAAAACAAAAGAACGAATATAAGGTGAATGACCAGATAAGAAGGCAAGAAATGTGGAAAATGCATAAATATATTTGCAAATATAGAGAACTTCTAGAAGAACCTCATGTTGATCAGGAACGAATGCAAGAATGGTTAAGGAGAGGTGAATTTACACCAAGAGATGAAAGGTTAATATTGGCAGCATAAGATAGTAGACTATATACACGTTGGTTTACAAAGTCCATTGAACATGTGGGAGAAACAGGCAAATGTAGGTTTTGTAAGACAGAATTGGAAAGAGTTGCACATCTTGTTGCTGGTTCTGACATACTAATGGCAGAAGGACTGTATACTGACAGGCATAATAATGTGGCGAGACTATTGCACTGGGGATTGTGTAAACATTTTGTTATTGAAGTGGCTGCATACAGAGAGACACAAAGTCATAAAATATCAGGATTTACAGGCAGAAATGAGAGCAAAGTGGAAGAAAGATACCCAGATAGTTCCAATAGTAGTAGGAGCAACGGGTTTTCTAAAAAAGAATCTACAGTCATATTTAGATATGCTACCAATACATGTAACTCTGTATAAATTGCAGAAGGAGTCATTACTGGGCACAGTGTGGGTTCTGCGAAGACCACTTTTGGCTAACATCAAAGACTGAAAAAATACTAATTTCATGAACTTTAATCGTACTTTGACTTAGGAGTGGGGTCCATTCTTTTCATGGTATTACAAACCCAAATGATTTGGAGAAATTGAAAAAAAGGAGAGTATTTTATTTTTTGACAGTTGACTAGTGGGAAAGTCCAACTGGGTAGGAAACCATTTTCAATAGAGGCCTGGGGAGAAAAGCTCCAAAATATTATAGACATTTTAAGAACAATAATTTTACAGTCTTTAAAAATAATACAAAAAAGCAACTGCAGTTTAAATAATTATATCACATTAGACATAACATGAAAACATTGTTTAACAATGGAAACAAGTTATATGACAGCAATTTAATTGACAAGAGAAATTTTAACCAGTTCATAGAGAAATTAAAGGTAGGTTAGCATAATACAAACAGGAATTGCAATACAAAGTGAGAGAAAAGCAGGCTTATGGTATATTTAGAGAGAAAGCCAGTGGAGAGAAATTGATAGAAATAAGGAACTCCATGAAGAAGGGAGAGTAAGAATATGTAAGGTATGAGCAGCTATTTATTCACATTTAGGGATATAGTTTTTCCTGGTGTTGAGCAAGAACAGAGCCAGCTTTTGGCTAGGAGGTCTTTCAGAATGGTTTTGAAGGGTGGGAGGGATTGACTTGCTGGATAAAGCTAAGGAGTTCCAAGCTTTAGCAACATGATACAAGTACAGACAATGCCCGGGAGATTTGATAGGTTGGTGGACAGGCAGGAGATTTTGGTCATTGGAATATGTAATGACTATCTAGGAACATAGTTGTGTAGAATGCTATTTAGTTCTGGAGAATCAGATAGATTCTGAATAATTTTATAGGTGGTAAGAAGCTGTGTAAATGTTAGTTGATGAGGCAGTTCTAACCAATTTAGGCGTTTTCGTGTTACACAGTTGTGGGTACTGAAAGATATATTTCCTGCAAATTTAGCAACCTTGTTACAGTATTGTTTAAGTTTTGCTTTTTGTGATGCCTGAAGATTATTAAGGATGGTGGTACCTTAAAGAAATGAGGGGAGGAGATAAGTAGTGGCAAGTGCAGCTTTAAGAAGCAAAATCCTCACGATAGACACACTCGGAAATCAAGTAAAATGGAAAAATGACAGTCTGGAAAAACAGTCCAACAGAGCTATTGTAAAGGTTTTATTACGTGTTTTTTGTCCAGTAGGTAACTTGAACTTCATCAGATAAAAAAAAGTAAGTGTGGCTTTAGTTGTGTCTGTGAGAATGTTTTTGGCTCTATAAAGCATCCCAAGTTTTTGATGAGCTTTTCTTATGCAATTTTTTATATGCAGGTTGAATTTAAGGTTATCATTCACCATCATACCAAATAATTTGCTATAGGAAGTGACTACAATGGCTGTATTATCAAGAAAGAGGTGTTTATTCTTTTTTTCATGGGAGACAAATTTAGGTAGAAAGTAGTATTTTTTTTTTTTGTAGGAATGAGCGAGTTGTGTGTTACAAAGCCATGTTTCAGTTGCTGTTAAAGTTCCTGAGTAACTTTTGGAGGTGTGCCATGTTGTCAGACATCAGATGTGCAAATTAGTTTGGAGTTATTTGCATACTGTATTAGGGATGCCTGCTGTGTGGATGTGTGGAGAACGTTAGTGAGAATGATAAAATAGAGGGGACCAGGGACGAAGCCTTGTGGTACACAGGTGACAACAAGGAGCTAAGGAGAGAGCATGGAGTGATACCTATTGGATTAGCTATCAGCTTTAGACTGATACCTATTGGACAGGTATTTTTGAATCATAGAAGAGTGGGCTGAGAGAGACTGAATGAGGGCATTTAAAGTATAAGTTTTCTATGACAAACTGTGTTAAACATTTAGACACATTCAGAAATAAGAAAAAGACTAATTTGCCCTTATCTCTAGTTTTATTGATAGTATCTATATAGGTTAGAAGTGCAGTGTTAGTACTGTGGGAAGGATGGAAGACATGTTGTGCAGGAGGTAGGAGTAATGTGGAAGATACTTTAGTAATTGTTTTTGAATGCATTTTTCAGAGGGGGGATAAGATTGCTATAGGTCTAAATTATTAATGTCTGTTGAATGTCCTGCTTTGTGCAGAGTGATAATGTGTGACTTTTTCCAGAAAGAGGGAGGGGATGTGGGATTCCTGGACTGATCTATTTATAAGGATTGAGACAGGGTAGGCAATGGTATCAGCTGCTATTTTAAAGTGGTCACTTGGAAAGTCATTACCTTCATTGATAGTTGATTTTGGTTAAGAGTAGTTCTGTATAGGATATGGGTTTGAATTTGGTTAACAGTATTTCTGCATAGGATGTGGGCATTTGGCTAAAAGTAGTTCTGCATAGGATGTGGGCACAGATTTGAAGGTGAAAGTGGACGTGGTGATATATCAACATCGTACATAATTTTTTGACTGGATGATAGCTGTGCAGGTTGTCATGATCAAATCTTGGGGTTTGAGTTCTGAGGTACTTAATGCTGCCTGTAAAACAGAAAAAATACTCAGAATGACAGAGGAAATGATGTCTTGAAATAGACAAGAATGAAGACCTCCAAGTGATAGTACAAGTATTAAGTGTGCATGCTAAAGACCAAGGAAATAAGTTCATGGTAACTCAAGAAAAGAACTCATCCCAATCACAAAAGAACTAGTTCATACTGCCAATTCCTGCAAGAGCACTGGACACCATTAACCAGTCTGATTAAGGCCAATATCTTACTGAAGAACTAAGCACTTAATTCACATACTTCCATTGAAAAAAAAGAAAGAAGAGACCAAGATTCATTCTTGGATACCTCCGAGATGGTAGAACAATGCTCATCTGAAAAGTCTACCTAGCAGAAAATGAGGGGCAATTCTACCTGTTCTTAAGCATTTACCCAGTCTACCCCAGTACTCTGAGAAAAAAGGCATAATGCAGTTCATGAACATTATCAATCAGATGTTCATGACATGGTGCAAAAGGTCCAGCAAAAGATAACATCATCAAGTTATAAACCTGCCAACAAGTTCTTGAACCATGGCTGATGACATCTATCAGAAATGCACACACACCCATGGAGGAACGCTATAATGAAGCACAGACTCAAAGCAGAAGTATCATAGAGTGTGTGTTTTGGCTGCTGAAGTCATGGTTTCAGTAGATAGATACATCAGTGGGGTCCCTGTTGGAAGATCACAGCACTTGTGCCAAAATTATCACTGTCAGTGCTATCCTACACAATATTATCCTTAGAAAACATCTGTAACTGGAACACCAAGGGGAAGGAGCACACATTCCACCACCAGTGGCAAGATCCCCACAGCCACACTCAAATGAGGACTCAGAGGAGGAATCAGCAGCTGCTGTGGGTGTAGGTAGATGGAGGAGTAAATAATATGTCCTCTCCATGATCAAGAGGCAACAGATAGCACACATGTTGACCACATAAGGGGTACAGCTTTCATCCTATGCACATACATACAGTAACATTGATGTCAGGCAATGCTCACAGCCATTACTTACCCATGTAATGGATGTGTACCGCTAACATCGTGCAGAGTCAGCCCCAAATAACAACAGCTGTAACTGCAGGACTATCAAGATAAGTGCTGACCATGGAACAGGAAAATAAATGAGTAGGAGCACAAATGAGAGGTAGATACTTACATACTGTTACTTGAAAATGTACCTAAGTAGAATGTATGTGAGTTGTCCGGGTTTATATCATAACACTAAAGTCTCAAAACTTCGAATGTTATAACATCGAACCCAAAACCACGAAAGCTGAAAACCCCGAAGACTGAGAACAGCGATTTTTTTCCCTGGAAAAACAATTGCTGTTCCAGTACAAAACACTAAACACACAAACACTACAAACTGTTTCTAATGTGGGGGCTATGCCTTCCACATCCCCCTACTCAAATATACCAACTCCGAGATCGCAGCATAGTGGAGGAAATAGCAAAGCCGCATAAATGGCCCACCAAATTCTTTCCCTGGGAAAGAATTCCATGTTCCGTGGCTTCGATATTATCAGTCTTCGAGGTTTCTACTTCAATGTTATAACATTCAAAGTTTTGAGACTTCCATGTTATAATATAAACCTGAGTTGTCCAGAATTAACATCAATATGTGACAGGACTAACTTATGTTGATGCATTTTTGCCATTCATCAGCGAACAGACCTCATGCATTGATAGATTTCTGCCATTTATCAGCTAACAGGTCTCATGCATTGAAAATGCACACAATAAAAAAAGCAGTCCAAAGTCTAATTATCCCTACATTCTCACAAGTGGAGCAATAAGCCTTACTGACATATTTCAGGGTAGATATCACAACAGTCAAAAGGTTGTAATAAATCAGTAAAAGTTTCAAATTAGCATTAAAAATACTTATACTAAATAATCAGTTAGCTATGCATCGTGTGCATCCAAACAAATACATACATATCCCTGAATCCAAAAGACAGAAACACAGTGAAGGCACATTTATTATCATTTGCATAGGGTGGGGTTTGTGGGATCCGGTCATGACTGACAAAAGTAGTTCTTAGTTATTGAATTAATATACACCACATTGAGATTAGGCAATGTAAGTAACTTCACTGAAAGGGAAGAATGTAAATGGATCATCAGAATGAAAGCAGATGAAGGACATGGCCTCAATGAGAGGGTTACTTTGAAACCCTTTCTAGTCAGTCATCATCTTAAGCATTAGCAGTTATTTATTGCTATACCTTTGACTTTTTCATGTTTCTTGGTGTTAGTAGGAATATGTATTTTTAGAAGTTTTTCAGTAGTTTCAAACACTTGAAATGTTTTTATTACATGCTGTTTTTTTATATGCTCTTGTATTTTTAAATATTTATATGCTATTTGCCATCTGAAATGTTAATAACAGTTATAATCTATTACTACATCCATTTTAATGTCAATGTTGAATTTTGAAGTTTTAATTTTCACAATATAAGTTTCTGACATTTTATCTGTTTAGAAGTTTCTGACTTTTTATAGTTATGTATTCGTACAAAGGCTTTCATTAGTTAACTGTTTAATTGATAAGTGTTTAAATACAGAAGTGATGAAGTGTTTTATTAAAGTCTGAAGAAGCGTCCAGAGTAGACGTGAAAACGCTAACAACCCATGGAATAAAGTTCTTTTGCTGTTCAAGTATAAACATTTTTTATTGAATTTTGCTTTTTTGGTTGATGGTTGGCTTCGATAGTCATGGAGTACCTGCACCTTGATATTGACATATATATAAGCTTACCTGGAAGCTGCTCCTGGGACACACTTTTCCTCCAAGCCACATCAACACCAACATCAAGCAAACAGTGTGCAGTCTCCGCTGAGCTGTTCCCTGTGGCCAACTGTTATTGGGCAACTGCTGCTGCTGCTGCTCTCCTCCAAACTGATGAAATCACATCAGTGGCCCAATACCACACATGTTCATAATTTCTGCTGTGATCTCCTACTGTCTTGACATTGTTAAACTGGTTTCATAGCTCCTTTCTGGCAGCCATATCCACATGCCCTCTCTCAAGCAGAAAGGCTCCATGCTGCCTCAGAGCCTGCATAATCACCTCATTTTCTGTGTCACTGAAAGGAGCTTTCCGTGGATTTGTAGGCCTGGGTGCCATAATCCTATGTGACATAAAACAGAGAAGAATAAAACAGATAAATATCATATAACTAAAGCATCACTTATGAAAATAATCAGTCTGTGTACCCTTTTGTCTATATTAAGCATTTGAAACATACCTTTCCATTTACTACAGCTAAAGGTTAGTTGGTTGTCCCAACTTCCCCTCACACACAAACAACAGTTTGTATAAACCAAATAATACCATATAAGTAATGCATTTATGTTTCCCTCAGCACAAGAAGCTGTTAGTAATTGGTTGTTTGGGACCATTCCTAGCTCTTTTGTAGTTCACTGCTTAAAATTTTCTGGCTATACTGCTCAGACAAGCTCCACATGGGTTTACAGAGTGGTCCTAGCAGCAAGGAACTCGAAAAAGTGACTACATTCTGGATTTAAGTATCTTTGCTTTTTTTTTCACTGAAAATAGCTTCTGCTGCTTACTTTGAACTAGCCTGAACTGTTTTTTTACTGATTACTGCATTTATTTTAAAATCTGCACTTAAAGTTACATTTAGTCGAAAGTTTGCTTGTTTGTTTGTTTAATTGAACTGTGGAGGCTGCCCACTAAAGTGTGCTAGCATGTGTAACTAATTTATCGCTGTCTGCATTTTCTGTGTATTTCTGCAAAAAAAAAATAAATAAATAAATAAATAATCCTTGTTTTCCCGCCTTTCTCGACTAGTTTAGACCAGTATACTGGCATTGCTGTATTCTGGGCTGTGGTGTAGTTCCTGTGTTGTCCATTACCTTACTTGGATAGAAGGAAGTTTCTTTGCTCACCAGTGGGAGTGGGGAGCCTTGAGCAGCCCCCTTGGGGAAGTGACCTCAGCACAAGAAGCTGTTAGTAATTGGTTGTTTGGGACCATTCCTAGCTCTTTTGTAGTTCACTGCTTAAAATCGGCCTCTGGGCATTATTTTCTGGCTATACTGCTCAGACAAGCTCCACGTGGGTTTACAGAGTGGTCCTAGCAGCAAGGAACCTACCTTCTGGATTTTAGTATCTTTGCTTTTTTTCACTGAAAATAGCTTCTGCTGCTTACTTTGAACTAGCCTGAACTGTTTTTTTACTGATTACTGCATTTATTTTAAAATCTGCCCTTAAAGTTACATTTAGTCTAATTTAGTCAAAAGTTTGCTTGTTTGTTTGTTTAATTGAACTGTGTAGGCTGCCCACTAAAGTGTGCTAGCCTGTGTAACTAATTTATCACCGTCTCTGCATTTTCTGTGTATTTCTGCAAATAAAACAAAAAAACAAAAAAAATAATCCTTGTTTTCCTGCCTTTCTCGACTAGTTTAGACTAGTATACAGGCATTGCTGTATTCTGGGCTGTGGTGTAGTTCCTGTGTTGTCCATTACCTTACTTGGATAGAAGGAAGTTTCTTTGCTCACCAGTGGGAGTGGGGAGCCTTGAGCAGCCTACCTGTCCTTGGGGGAAGTGACCTCAGCACAAGAAGCTGTTAGTAATTGGTTGTTTGGGACCATTCCTAGCTCTTTTGTAGTTCACTGCTTAAAATATGCTTGCATCGGTTTTAGCGGCTTTGTGTGATAGCGCAAGCGCCGGTTAAACAAGGTTAAACTTGGTTAAACAAGGTTAAACTTTTTCTGGCTCCGCCAAGTCTGCTCTTCAATTTTTCCCTTAGAACTGTTCTACTTGCAATCTAAACAGCCTATACTCTATCTGAAAAGCTCAGCACTTGCTCCTAAAGCATTTTGTATACAGGTAAAGCACTCTTAAACAAACGAAAGTACTTCATTCACCTAAATTCTGTTGAGTACCCATTTCCGTATAGGTCCTTTCTGACTCGGTTACACAGCAATCTTTTTCACTATTTCTAGCATGTCGAAGGGTCAGTTGCTGGCGTCCTCTCCTGTTCAGCTGGTGAATCTGGGAATCTTGAGGCAATGTTAGAATTGCCTCATGTACACAGACAACCCTCTCCTCTTCCCAACAAATACAAATATATGCGAGAGATGCAACTATATAGCCAAACTGGAGGCTGAGCTCTCTCAATTCAGTACTGGCAAGACCAGTCAGGAGGAGAAGGTAACCACGCACACCACAAACCCAGTCTCACATAGAACTATCACAACTGCAAACCAAACACATAAACACACAAAAACATACAAATCTACCAAAACAACAGAGGCCTCCAAAGCAGACACCCAAGCAACCGCCACCTCAAGACATAGCACATGCAACACATAGTTCACAAAGTCAGTGTGCTAAACAGTCACAGCCCTTAAGGCCAAACAACATGCCAGACACACTTGTAATAGGTGACTCCATAGTCAGGCACACTGACATCCCGCTCACCAGACTGAACAAGGAGAGGGTCACAGTAAGCTGCCTGTCGGGAGCTAGAACCCGCCACATAACACAAGCACTCAGGTCACTCCGCAGCAAGTACAAATATGACTCAGTCATTGTACATGCCGGTGTGAACGACCTGACTCCTGGACTACATGAAAAGAGACATAGAGGAGATCTCTGATTATGTAGCCCAGGCCGGTATGACCCTGACCCTGAGCAGCATCTTACCCTCACCAAGAACGATGCCACAGTACAAAGACAAAATGATCAGTTTTAACAATTGGCTTAATTACTGGTGTCAGTCTAAGGGGATCCAGTGAATGTCTGCTTGGGATGACATGCTTGACAAGCCGGGATAGCTTGCACCTGTCACCCTGGGCTTCGGACCCCATAGTGCCTTTTTAGGCAAGGCTCATATGTCATACCTACCATCTTAGAAAACACAAGTGGAAAAAACTAAGGGAAATGCTGCTCATTACCAGAAGTCTAAACCTCAAGATGCACCTCAGTATGGAGAACATCAATGTCTGTGCAGTGACTGAAACCTGGTTCAAGGCTACTGAGAGCACCCCAGCACTATCAGGTTTTACATCATATCATGCTTTCCGGCCCCAAAACTTGGACCAAACCACAAAAAGAGGGGGAGTATCCATTTTCATCAAAGATACCCACACCTCCAGGTTAGTGGCAATGCACGAAGCATCGGAGACTATCCAGGTGCAACTAACCATAGGCAAAACTGCCTTACAGTTTGTAGCATGCTACAGACCACCCTCTCAAACTCAGGAACCCCACACAGCCTTCCTGAAGACACTGGAGAGTATGAATGTCTCTCCAAATACCATCATTTTGGGAGACTTCAACTACCCAAACATAGACTGGGAACATTACTCAAGCCCCAACACCCTAGCCCAAAGGTTCCTAGAATTCATAAACTCAAATGCAATGGAACAACTAGTCACCATTCCCACAAGAGGAGACAATATACTAGACCTGATCATCACAAACATGGGGACAAAATGTTCCACACTGGAAGTACATCCCTCTTTGGTAAGATCAGACCATAAATTAATCTCACTGGAAATCCACATCACCCTGCACAAAAGACCACAGTGAAGAATTTCTCAAAAGCAAACTTCACACTTCTTAAGACTGAAGTGGTATCTTTCAAGCCCTGGGCCAGTGGAAACCACAACCCACACTGCTGAATCTTTTGCAAATGCCTTCTATGGGCACCTTCAAGAATGCATGGATCATGCAATCCCAAATAAAACCAAGACCCATTCCCCAAAGGCAAGTCTGGTGGACCCCAGCCATAAACAAACTTTACAACAGGAGGAGGAAGCTACTACATGACAGATCAAAACCCCTAAAAGGGAAGGCATCTCTGATCAGTACTAGCAAAAAACTACGATCACTCATAAAATCATCCAAGGCCAACTTTGAGAGAAAAATCGCAAAAGACACAAAAGACAATCACAAGGCCTTCTTTAGCTATGTTAGAAACCTGGGTGGAAATTCCCAGATATGCTCAGAGTTAGTCCAAAATGACACAAAATACACTGAACCCACTGACATTGCCAACATTCTGGCAGACAGGTTCAGTGCAAATTTCTCCTCCCTCCCCAAAAGGAGAAATAACCATCCCAGCAGAGTGTAGCCTCCCTAACATCTCAGATGCCCAGGTGAGAGCTGCCCTCTCTAAAGCTAAAAACACAGCATCAATGGGACCGGATGGTGTCCCGGGCTGTGTGCTACATGAACTCCAAGAGGAACTAAACCCACACATAAGGCTGCTGTTTAATCTTAGCCTTACTGGATACGTACTCAAAGAGTGGTGTACGGCAACAGTGGTCCCACTTCACAAAGGCGGTGCTCTACGGACCCTGGAAATTACCGCCCCTTAAGCTTGATGAGCCTGGTCTGCAAAGCTATGGAGAGGATCATTATGGAACTCATAAACAAAGACATTGGGGACCTACAGACATTGGATCCTACAATTTGGCTTTGTCAAGGGCAGATCCTACCTTTTGAACTTGGAAACAGTCACTAAGGCCATTGATGAGGGCAAGGCAGTTCACACAGCCTAACTTGACCTTGCAAAAGCCTTTGACACAATACCCCACTCGGGCATCATAGACAAACTCACCAGCTTAAATATAAACTCATATGTCACAAGATGGGTTGCAAACTGGCTCAAGGACAGAACCCCCACAGGGTCAGAGTTGCTGGAGCTATGTCAGACTCTAAGCCATTCACAAGCGGTGTCCCACAGGGCTCAGTCCTGGGACCCCTCTTGTTCGGCATTTATTTTTCTGAGGTACAGGCAAACATAGGAGGACTGTGGCTGACAAAGTTCGCAGATGACTGAAAACTGGGCGCCATAATTGATACTCCAGCAGACACAAACATACTTCAGAGAGGCCTCATAGAAATGGATAATTGGTGCCAGAGCCATGGCCTTAAGCTAAACGCCAAAAAATGTATAGCCATACCCTTTGGGAAAAACAAGGTACCGACAAATTACCACATAGGCGGTAATCAGGGACCTAGGGACCCAGGTTGACAGTAACCTTTCATTTGACACTCACATTGCCAAAGTGGTTAGGAAGACCTTCTATATTGCCCACCTTATCATGAAGGGTTTCACATCTAGATCAAGAGAGGTCATTGTGCCCCTGTACTCTTCTCTTATCAGGCCAATGATTGAGTACAATGCCCCATTTGGGATGTATCTCACCCGACACCTGCAGCAGTTGGAAAGATCCCAAAAGTTCCTCACCAAGAGGATAAAGGGTCTTAAACATATGTCATATGCTGCACAACTGAAAAAACTCCAGCTCTATTCAGTCTCAGAGGTGATCTGTGCCTGACGGACAAGGCCATGTCCAATCCTGAATTAATGGACATGCTCCACCTTAGAAAATCCAAAGCCATCAGAGCCACGAGAACAAGTGACTTAAACCTCAACACAGAAATAAATAAAACGTGCTGGAGGGACAGATTCATAACCCAGAGGCTCCCTACACTCTGGAACAGAATCCCAGTCCATGTTAGGCAGAGCCCCTCACTAACTCTATTCAAGAGAAATCTCGATGAGTGGATGGGAGATCGGTGTCATCTCTGTGTCACTACTAGACAGAGGCATAGTAAACTAAACCCTAAAAGGGCATAGTATTCTCATCCTAAGGGGTGGTGTAAGCCACATACACTCTGGCTAGGCTTATAAATGCCCTAGGGCAGACAGCCTAGTACAAACCTATGAACCTATGAACCTATAAATATCAGTATGCCTACAAATTTTCAACAGAAAATCACTTGAAACATACTTTTCTTCTTGGAATTCAGAATGGTAGGTGGCTCCTCCACCCCTAAAACACCAAACAAATGAAGGTTTGCACAAATCACAGAATACCACAGAAGTAATGCACATATGTTTTCCACACAATTATCAGGATGTGTACACATTTCCAACAGAAAAATATCACTTTTTGAATGCCAGTCACTTCTCACTGTGCCCACCACTCCTGTGGAGGTTAGCCTGGGCCATCTCAGTAGCATAACACCAGTGTCACTAACACGTACATAACATTTCTGTCCAATAACATAAAATATTGTAAAATCAAATTTTAACAATAATAGCTGTGCTGAAAGTATAACCTGTTTATCTCTGAAATGTAAATTTCTGACAAAAATGCCTATACAAACAGCGAAGTATAAAAGTGCAAACAAATGAAAGTTTCATTTTCTACTGGATATATAAATACATTTATTTTAAATTTTATAACATTTTACAAAATTTAGAATGTACTTGAATAATACAAGCATACCTTAGCCAAATTATAAGCCTTCTCTGCAGACAAATCACCTTCAAAGAAATACCAGTCTTCTGTTTTGCCCAAATACACACGTCTCCTCACCTTCAAGTTCCCTAGCTACAGGGTTACTTTTTTATAGTGTAGATTCAGCCCTCTGAGCACTGTGAATATGCAAATTAGGTGTGAACTCAGAATTGCTGAATGCTTGACTTTGTGTATCTGATGTAAACATAGTGCAGGCTCTACACCATTGTTAGTTGCTAATGGTTTGCAACTGTGAATGATTAGTGTGAGAGACAAGGAAAATACAACAGCAGTTCAGATAGTCTTCACTGCAGTGGATGTGTCAGTGTGTACAAAGTGTAGAAATAAATTCAGCAAGTTTTAAATGAAACAAAACACCCCACATTTATCATTTTTGATGAATAATATGACAACTGTCATGCCTTTGCTGAAAACCATTGTTCACTGTCTAGTATTTTTATCACACATTTAAAGGAAATTATAGAAAATGCACTATAGACTGCATGCCTGGCAATACAGCAGAGATAAGGGAAGAATGAACACAATACTAAGAGCAGACAGAGCACCATTTGTGCAAACATATTCATAATTGGTTGTGTGATCACTCATTGCACTAAATAAGTAAGCTACACTTGTACAACCAACTGAGAATGTCCAAATGTATGTCCTGTTAACACTGTAGGAAAAATGTGAAATGCTTATACACACATGATTTAATTGTAATTGAAGAGCTATGTCTGTGACAAGGAAAGATAACACACTCCAACTGTGTTTTGTAATTTCATTACTCTGATAGCTGAAATTCAATGCTGTGTAATTGTTTAAAGCATTTAACTTTTTTTTGCCTTTAACAACTGTGTGGTGTGCAGCTTAGCTCAAACACAGTCAAATGCATAAAAAGTTAAAATTAATGTGACTTGCCTTAAGAAACTTTTTATAATAGAAATACCAATAGATACTTATACATAACAATAATATATATATATATATATATATCTATATATATACATATATATATATATATATATATATATATATATATATATATATATATATATATATATATATTATATATATTATATATCAGGTTGATTGAGCATACACATGATATCACATCTATTATATATGTAACTGGTATAGCATGACAATTATGGTTCTGTAATAAAAAAAGTATTTTCTGACCTGGGGTGGATTTTGTAGTTTTCTAACAGTCATATGCACACCTCCCATAACACAAGTATAGCTGTAAACAGAATGTATTGTGTGGTCTAAACCAGAACTCAAAAATCTACTCTGAAATTAATACAAATACATTAATTTCCAGTATATTGTTACACATTACTCCAGAATCACACACATACATGGTTAATTGAAGTATAGCACCACTCACTCTTTAAGGTATATATAATTAATGACCAGGACTGGTAAACACTTTTTCTGTGGCAATGAGTTACCTATATAAAAATATATGCATTCTCTGTGTTATACAGGTTTGAATCTGACATTGTACAAATTACTTTTATCAGTGAGTAAGGCCCCACAAAATATGTGTCAAGTCATAAAACTGATCCCCCCAAATTAAGGTCTTAAAATGCAAGTCATTTAAGATATCAGTGTTTACCATCGGACAAACTGTTGTCAGTTCTATCAGCACACATGCTGCAAATTGATATCAACTGTCACATTATCCTTCCTATTTCAGAAACTGTCTTCCTCTTTGGCAGTGTTTCTCTGCTTAATATCATGCAAACATGGTTGGCATGGTTATGAGGGTTTGCACACTAGCCATGAAATGCGATTTCATGAATTAGGGGGAAAACACTTTTACTGTTGTTGGAGAACCTGTGCAGGCATAGCAGGAGCTGGGAAGGATGGTGACCAATTTAAGTCTCAAAGGTGGGACATAGTGGAGTCAAAAATATTTATTACACTCTTTGTAAAGTGCTACAGCCATAGGCTACCTCAGGGAGACTATACTGGGTCTCAGTATCAGGCTGAGGCTTGTAAAAGTCTAGCCAAGGCTATCTCCTTTGCAACTGGCATTCCATGCAATGGGGAGCAATGCAGGCATCATTAGATTGATGTGAAATGGTGCAAGCAGGCACAGCTCAACTGAGCTGATTGTGTTTAGGACTGTAGGATGTGTTTAGGACTGCTGACATCCCACAGTTGTTCAAGTATACAGAAAAAGCAACTTTAACTGATATGGAATACTGCAGATAGCCAAGACTGGTATGCATAATGCTTTCATGTTTCTTTCTCCTCTTTGACTTTACATCTATACACAAAATTTTAGTGTGGGAGGTGCATGCCAAAAGATTAGAATGACTCAGAGAGGCAAGGGTGTGTATGCAGCACAAATGATTATGATTGTATTAAAGTTATTGCTCTTCCATACATTATTAGCAATGTAAGCATGCACATCGTAAGTGTAAAAGCAAGCATGAATGTTTTATTCTGTAGCTCTAACTAATTATATTAGGCAAATGTAATAGTGTATTCATACTTGGGTTCACTGTCCACAATAAACAAATACATGCAAACTATAAAAATATCATTATTTAATTTTAATTCCAGCAAAATTGACTTTAATGTCATGTTGTTAACTTAATATGTATTATCTTTAAAATAATATATGCAATATCTACATATTGCATAGATTACTAGTTACAAGTCACAATCCTATTTTAGATTTGGAAAGATGTATAGTTAATATAATAATAAAATTATATTTAATTGTAATAAGTAATTTATGTGACATATAATGGTTGTAATCACTGGTTTCTGTTTTTGTCTCATCCCACCCCTTATCTCTGTTTTTTTTTTTATTTTTTATATATGTGAACACACCATTCTGATGTCATACTTTCCTGCCAACAAACAAAATAATTTTCAGCACAGGGAGCTAGTCCATCCAGTGCACCTCTGCCTGCCAACCCTTCATCAGCTGTTGCATCAACACCCAGAACATGTGAGATGCAACCTGGCAGTAATGCCTCTGCAACCTCTGCACCACCTGGCTATAAACATCAGGTAGCATTGCCCTGGCAACCGGTGGATTGGCTCCCTCAGGGAGTTTTGGTGGAGGTGGGGATTACATCTGGAGCTGCCAGGGACAGTGAATGAGGTATTAGAAACTAGCATTGGTGCACACCTCAGCCATCTGGAGAAGTTGCTCCTTAGAATTCAGAAAAGACACCCACATCAAGCAATCCCACAGGGAACCAAGAAAAGGGGCAGTGATGTCAGTTCTGAGGGTGAGGACTAGATTCTCACTATCCCCATGCATTACAGACATGTGTCTGCAATGTCCCCTACCTATCCCCAGTAATGGTGTCCCCCCAGTATTTTGTGTCTATCACCATCCCTGTGTCTGTCTTGTTTATCCTGTTTGTCTGAAACTACTTCACCTACCCTACCTACCTACCTACCTGACCATGGTATTCCTCTTTCTATTTCACAGCATTTCCTTCTTCTTGAAATCCAAAAGAAAATGGGCACTTGTCCCACAAAAAAATATTGTCCCATACATAGCTCTCCACTTTGCATATGTGTCTTCTTGATGCACTTGATTTGGTACTGTGGGCTTTACAACATTCTGTTGTTGTCACATATCCTTGGTGTGGTGATGGTACATATTCATCCAGTTTTCTATACATGTTTATATTACACTGTTAAAACAGTGGATAGCTATGGTTCTTTCTTAATTGCCTCCTAAAAATTCCTTAATTGCTTCCCCATTGTTCTTCCTTTGCTTGCCCCCCCCCCCATTTCACTACTTTCCTAGCTATCCAATTTTCACACCTTTAACCTGGTCAAAAATAGAATCATACACCATACAGTTGACCAGAAATGACCCATAATAAAGCCTTCACTTTTTGTCCTCTGTGTTTGCATGAAGTTTGGCATCAAGCACCAATGCTGAGTGGCAGTGAATGGCTCTTCATGTCCTATGGCAAAACCAAATGAGTTTTTGCCATTGGCCGCACTAGTCTGGTTAACCCCCCCCCCCTCCTGCCAATAACTGCCAGCCTCTTAGTCTAAGAAATCTGGACAAAGCCTAAAATAAGGGGGGAAGGCCCAAAAACAGGGACAGATTTTAAATATTGCTCTTACAAACTTAGCTGGTATAATAGCAGGACATGTGTTAGCATGCATTTTCTGAAGTATAAGAAGTCTAAAACTCAAATGCATATCATTATTTAATGACTTCAGTCCTCAGAGATTTGCCAGAAATATACAAATTTTATGAGGGACAAACCAAAAATATAAGGCAAAAATCTGCAAATTCAGAGAAAATCTGGACAGTTGAGAGGTGTGATATCTGCTTAAACTCATTGTGCTAATGGAATACAGACTTAAAGCAAAGTAAAGGCAGTATTTTGAAACATATACTCTGACAAGTATTTAGACTGTTGAATGCAACAAATGTAATGTACTCTGTGGAGTTTGGTATAAATCACTGGTCTGAAGATTAGTTTTGACAATACTTTCAAGGGTTCAATTCCAGATGCATCTCTCATCATTTCTTGTGCAATGATATACGTGTATTATATATTTAATTACCCACATTTTAAAATGTGCAAAAATTATGATTTTTAATGGAGATATATTGATTACTGTCCAAAACCTAATATCTGAAGTGACATCCACCAATATTGATACAATATATTTATCTAACCTTGTTCTGCTTGCCATAAACCTATCTCTCTCCTAAGCCTTCTCTACCCTATATCACTCATTTCATACTACACAGCACGTAATGTTAATAATAACAGAAAACCCCCCAAAAACATGGTCATTAATGTGCCATTAAAAACACAGCTAGTTGTATATTCATTTTTCCTTCTATTCATCTCATCCAGCCAACCCCTCTGTATGTGTGTGTATCTATTAGGTTGATGGATGGTGTCTGCAGACAGATTTGACTATGCTGATGGATAATACTAACATTTTACCTTAATGCAATAGTTTATCATTGCACAGGTACCGGGGAATGTTTTGAAATCATCTGTAGGATTCTGTGACATGTTCAGGTGACGATGGATGAAATCATCATCTAATGTTATGTGCAAGCTGTCCTTACTGTGACAAAGCATACTGCACACACATTTTAGGATATATGGTCATACACAAATCATATCTGCTGAGTCAGAAATATTCATATCAAAATATGTCTCACCCCTTGTCATTTCTAAAACGTTGTACACACAATTAAATTGTGATTTGCAGTAAGGCCCACAAAACAGCTAATAGTTCTATTGCAGAGCAGTATGTGAGACACTCATACTAACATCTTCTCAGCAGACACTGGTGATGTCATCTGCTATAAAGTGTTCTCTGACAACATAAAAGTCAGAGTTGTGCCATGGCACTAGCATTAAATACTGCATTCTCTAGTTTCTGTAACTAGGTAGGGGTTCTAATCTCACTGCAGTCACCTTGTGAGTGTGTGTTCAGTTAGCTGTCATTCTTGAGACCATTTCAGAGCAACATGTGAGATACTCCTACTAACATCTTCTTCTTACACTACATTGATGATGTCATTTGCTATCATGTCTTCTCTGATGATGTGAAAATCAAACTTGTGCCTTGGAGCTATCATTAAGTACTGTGTTCTGTAGCTATTTTAGATAGTTAGGTGGAGGGTTTAATCTGACTGTAATCAACTTGTGTGTGTTCATTCAACTATGAGTCTGGAGACAATTTTAAAACGTCATGTGAAACTGCATCTATGCTATACTCTTCTGCTCACATCTTATTCTCAAATCTCACCATACAATGATGATGTGATCACCTATAAAGTGCAGTCTGACAATATTACACTCAGATGTCTGTGGTGTCATGAGCATTAACTACTGTGTTCTCTAGCTTATGTAGTTAAAAGTTTGTGGTTTTAATCTCACAGCAGACAACATGTGTGTGCTCATGCAAATATGAGTGTGGAGACAATTTTACACCAAGATGTGACTCCACATTTTCTTTTCCGTGTACACTGATGATGTCATTCTCTATAAAGTGCACTGTGAAAAGTCAGACATCTGTGGTGGTGCTACTATTGCATTGTATGGAATCAAATTTGTATATATACACAGACCTAATGTTCAAATCTAGCCTCATTCAACTGCGTGTGTGTGTGAGATATATTACTGCCAGAATATGATCTTTTGAATCTCTTTTAATTTGAATCCCACTCAGGATAACCTTTAACATAGTCCCATAAATCCAAAATTCCCTTTTCCCCTCTACCAACATAGCATCCTTTCTGCAGAACACTGGGAGGATGTCATCATCTCAAAGATTTGTACACATATCCTCAAGCACAGCCCTTCCATGACCCTTTTCAAGTCATCTACAGACCACTGGGTGTGTGATTGCTAATGCTGTCATGGGGCATTACACAGGTCACATATGGACAGAGGCAGTATGTAATATAATCAAACATATGCAACATATTCACATAGGCATGCTATCTTACATTATATAGATGTATTGATTTTGGTTTAAAGGCTAGAATAATGGCTATGACTTTATGTGATGTTGGCTATTAGCCTTATAATGTCCTATGACCATATGAAGATTGCACATGTCAATGTTGTTGTCATCACTTGTGCTGTGTTGAGGTGTGAATCTACAGTAGCTCTACAACAGTGTATTCCAATCTGTGATTTGACGTAATGTATTGATGGTCACTGCAGCCATTTGATTACATGTTCTTTCCATAGCAGCTCTAGTAATATGTCTCTTGAGGACTGTTACCATGGGTTGATGCTATGTATATTGCTGTCTTACTAAGGCATGCATTCTTGTAGTGTAATATATTAACATTTTACAGATTTCTCATTCAACGATCCCAGTAACACTTGCAGTATGGCACATGTGTGCATGTATATAACTACCACTATGTGACATACAGCAAGATTACATCATACTAATTATGCGGGCACATATGTTTTGTTTTATCCACATATTGCAATGCTGGTATATACACAAACATATAACCAGTTCAGATTCACTTTCAACATGGGGAATTCACCTTATGCATGTGTCTTGCTATTCACAAGGATTATTCAGGTGTTGTCCAGCAGCACTGTGTGACTGTCACAATTTGTGTCATTAACTGTTCTGCATGAAAAACTTCCACCTCATCTATAATGTGGCCATATATGGCATCAGAGCCCTCACACACACACCTTTCCAATGGTAAACATATAGGCATATGATGTGCAAGTGATGTAATGATGTAAAATGGCACAGTTGTACAATTGTCACAGT
>NC_056746.1:613776004-613956413 GCF_019279795.1 Protopterus annectens | reverse complement strand
TCCACCTTGTCATCCACTTCCAAGTTGCATCCTGTCAATGAATCTATATTCATTGTAGCAATTCTTAGTTTATTTTTGGCAGACTGAGTGCTTTTACATCCAGCCTTTGCTCAATGAAGTAAGCCTTTCCCAGATACCCCAGTCTGGGCAGCTGGACACCAGCCAACCATTAGATTAATAATTCAGGGTCGCTGGGCTTTATGCAGGTACACTCTGCTCAAATGCAGGGAGGGGTGTAAGCTTCTGCTGCTATAATATGGTTCCTTGGGATAGCTCAGTACAAGCCAGATCCGTAGTTCACTTATCTCAAGCAAATGTCCACTCCCATTTTGGAGACATTAACCAATGAGACAAAATCACCCAACGTGGATTTTTGAGCTATGAAGTACCTAGTAGCCCTGTTGCCGCATGCTGTTCATTGCCCATATTCCACAGCTGATGCCTAAATCAGTTGATCCACATGGCAATTTCCCCAATGGTTTCCATCATGAGTCCATTCATTTTTCTGATGCATTCTGCTGACAGACCACTCAGGTTCAACTAGGAGGAGTAGGTTTCAAATAGCTACCTTCCATTCTTCAGGCAGAAGCACCTACCATGTTTTTCGAGGGTGGGAGGAATCTCACACAGACATGAGAAGAATATACTTTGACCAACATGTGGTAAAGATAGTAAGAAAATCATTCTATGTCACTCAACTTATAAGTAAGGGCATGACACCCAGGTCCAAGGAAGTCATAGCACAACTTTATTTGGCCCTTATCAGACCCATCATTGAGTATAATGCCCCCTTGGTATGTACCTGACCAGACATATGGTTGGAGTACCCACAGAGGTCCCTCACCAGGAAAATCCACTGTATAAACACATTGTTCTATACTGATCACCTTAAAGCCTTATCTCTATAATCAGTCTGCTACAGGTTACTGAGAGGTGATCTATGCCTTGCATACAGGAAATTTTTGGCTCCAGATCTGATGGATCTTTTGCACATCTGGAAAATGAACAGCATCAGGACTACTTCATTAAAGGATTTAAATTTTGCTTGTGACATAAATAAGACATGTTGGCAATATAGATATGTGTCTCAGAGGCTCCCCATGCCCTGGAACAGGGTCCTCATCCACATGAAACAGAGTCCATCCCTAACCCTATTTAAGTGTAACCTTAACCCTTACATGGGAAACCCAAAATTCATCTAGGGTCTGGCCCCTATGTCTCTGATAGACAGAGGCAGAGAGTAACTATGGCCAAACTAATGTACCCCCCCACATAACCTTCAGAAATTTCCTAACTAACATACCCCTTCAATAAATGCCCATGATACACAGGTATACAATTGAGCTGGGTTGCATAGCTTCAGTGGCGTAAGTACGTTAGAAGCGCCCTGAGGCAAACATTTCCTAGGTGCCCCAACATCCCCCCCCAGGAACCCAAGCCATTGAGATGACCGAAGCCAAAGATATCACATATAGTCACATTCGCTTGACCTATGACAGTGGCATAAAACACTGAAATCTGGAGACGTGCTATTTCAGCAAAAAGTAAAAAAAACAAAAAAACAATTATAAAACACTACATTATATAGATACCAGAATGTGAATTGTACCTCCATTGTTCAATCCTCCTCCTAGAATGACTTCTTGCGGGCTTTGTTATCAGCAAAACTATCAATGATCTTGTCAATGTCCACGTCTTCCAGGCGTCGGCTCTCAATCGACAAAATGGCTAAAGAACTAAGTCGAATCTCAGACATTGTACTACGCAAGAATGTCTTTATCAACTTCAACTTCGAAAAACTTCTTTCAGCACTGGCAACTGTCACAGGAAGTCTCAGATACAGCAAACAAGCAGTGATTATATCCGGAAAGCTGGAAGATGATTCTGAATGAGTTATCAAGATGAATTCGGCCAAGTCCTTGATAGATTTCAGCGCTGACAATGTGACACTGAAAGTCATTTTGAACAGGAGCAGTTGGTCAGACAGCTCATCTGAAATGTCATCCAAGTACTCCGTGATCAGACTCTTCGACATCTTCAGCAGTTCGTCATCATTCATTTCAGTAATTGTCATAGGTTTCAAGCATGTGAAGACTTGGTCAGTATCTTGCAGTGACTTGAATCGTGTTGTTATCTGGACAATGGTGTAGTCGATGATTCTGTTGAACACTTCGACCTTATAGCACTGTTCTGCTGACTCCAGTCTGCAGTCATTTGAAAGTTCATCATGAAACTTCTTGACATGAGAAACCCTCTCTGAACTGTCAAACTCGGATGGCATGCCCCAACTTTGAGCTAGCTCCTTGGTCGAGAATAAAACAGTCTCCCAGTTGTTGCAAAGTTCACTCAGGTCCTTCAGTAGTGATTCCAACAGAATGCAAACAGATGTGACATCGGATTGTTGTGACTGCATTTTCTTGGAGATAATGTCTAGTGTTCCCAGAATGCACGACAGTAAAACAATGTTCATCATTGACGAAAAGCGTTCAAAATATTTCTTCAGCGACGATGCCTCGCCTTTCTCATTACTGTCCTTGCCAGTCAGTGACAACACAGTCAACAGTTTCATCACGTCGACAAACCAGCTGCGAAGAGCTATCAAGGCTTGATTCTGTGATGACCAACGTGTAGGACAAAGTCGCTTTAATGTAAGTGAGCAGCTACTATCTTTCTGTAAGCAATTCCATCTGCTAATAGCACTGAGGAATACATACAGCTTTTCCAGCATGTCAAAAAAGTTCCGAATGTCCTTCACATTCTTAACAGCATCGTTTATGACTAAATTTAATGCATGAGCACTGCAGTGAACATAACGGGCCTTTGGTGCTTTCTTCTTCATTAAAGCCTGGACACCCTTGTAAGCACCACTCATGTTGGCGGCTCCATCATATCCTTGACCATGAATCTTCTTCAGGTCAGTGACACTTTCAATTTCCTTTGTAATTACGGATGCCAAATCTTGACCCTTCTGGCTTTCAACATCGGTGAACCCCAAGAACTATTCCTGGATATGCAAGCTTACCGGCCTCCCTTCGTCATTCTTTTTGACAGTCACATACCGAAATATTTTGCTCAACTGATCCATCTTTGAGCAATCCACTGTTATATCCATTATAAGAGATACAAAAGGTGCATCGGCCATTTCGTCTGCGATCTGCTGCTTTACCTCTCTTGCTAGAATGTAAATTATTTCATTTTGAATCGACCCGCTCAAGTATTTGGTGGTTCCTTTTGGCTGCTTCAGCAAGTTTTCCAAAACAGGATCATACTTGGCAATTAAGTGAATGAATTCCAGGAAAAATCCTCGTGAGTCGGGCCTGTCGTCATCAGTGTAGCTGTCATTTTCACTGTGACCTCGAAATGCGATGTTGCATTTTGACATGGTAATGATCAGATTCACTATGTGATCCAGAACACAGCGCCAGTACTTATGGTCTTGCATAATCTGTTTGTCGGTCAGGACATCGACAGTAACATTGTTCTTCCAATTAGTAAAAATCTGACAAGATTTTGCTTGGGTCACTGAATTTTCATGTATCTGTATGGAACGCGACAAATTCTTCCAGTTACAAGTACCGTCAGTCCATGAATCACCAGTTCTTATCGGTGATGCAAACAGCCAACATGGAATGCAGTAGCACTTGTCACCAGCCGTGCTGTAGGACAACCATGTTCTTCTGAAACTCAAGCCAGACTTCGTTTTGCGTGTGTAGAAATGTTCCTGGAAGCTACGGCCTTTATTAAGACCTTCTGCCTCTTTCGGGAACGGACCACGTGGCTGCAATGCACCACCCATCACAACAAATCTCTTTTCAAAAGCGCTTAATGTCTTGCTTCCAAAATATGCTCGGTCAGCAGAGGGCGGTAGCAATTCTGTCGATGCACTTGATTCTGGTAGTTGAGCCTCATGTTTAGGAAAATTCTGTTCATTCAGGGCATCATCGGATTCGGAGTGAGTACTGGCATTATTCTGATCATCCTCTGGCTGCCGAATATCTTCGTTCGTTATCCCTTGTCCTTCTTCCCGCTGTTCCAAAGTCACACTACAAGACGCTTGTGGAGCAATAAAGTATGCGCTCAGTTTTGGTACTTTTTTCAGCAGTTTACTTTCTGCAACCTCTTTCTGTCTCTCTCGCTTTCTACGCTGAGCGCCACTAAGCTTTTTCTTGCCACCATCGCGGGAATTCATACTCATCCTTCTGTCTGGATGCAAAACAATCAGAGCAACATACCACTATGCCAAATCAGCTGCTTTGTGAAAGAAAAATACTGTGTTACCACCATACATTTTACTACCAAGGTCCCTGTGCAAAACAGTCTGAGCAACATAACACTACGCCATATCAGCTGCTTTGTGAAAGTGAGGAAGACTGAAATTTAAATGGCTATCATTTAATGAATTCAGTTCTCACCATAGCTGTCAACTTCTTAGCACAAAACACCTGGACAAATGCAGTAATGAGGGAATACAGCCCTCAAACATATTCCATGAATTCAGTTCTTGCCATAGCACAAAAAGCCTTGTCAACCTTAGCACAAAAAGCCTGGACGAAGCCAATAATGGGGGAATACAGTCTCAAAAATAGGGACAAATTTCAAATATTCATCTTATAAACTTAGAAAATTGCTAGAATTAAACAAGATGTATTAGTTTGTTGTAATATTGCCTTTAACAAAAAAATACTACTTAGCACCAACTAAAAAACAGCTTTTTTTACATATCTTCTATGCTGTCACTTTTACATATTCTTGATATGCTTCAGCTTTCAACAACTGCGAATATAGAGGGTTATAATCATGTCTCTGATCATGACCAGCTTATTATCGATTCGAGATATGGATGCTAAGAAACTCGCCTCAATAACAAAGCTTGAGAGGTGAATGATTGTATCCATGCTGAGAATACATAACAAATGTTATGATCAGTGAGACACAGTCATAATTCTTTATTGTCCACAGAGGTTTATCTGCTCAATGTAATACTAGTTACAGAAATGAAAAAAGTTTAGAAGCCCAGCATGTTTTACCAATTTTCTAAGAAAAATATTTAGTACTGCCGCATTAACAGCAGGAAGAAAGAGTCTCTTTAAAGAATGAATGAATTTAAAAAGCCGTTAGACATCTTGCTCATACCCACAGTTTGTTTATAAGTATGACAAAAGAAAGTATCTAACTTATTTAAAATCTTTTTTACCTTCCAGTGCTGTATACTGTCTCCAGCACTTGATCTTAACAGTGCTAAGATGTTTTTAACAAGCTTTTGCTCAGCACTGCTAAGAGCACGTCTAATGCTAAGGACTTTTTAAAGCTGCTTAACATGTTATCTTTTTCCTGATTTTGGTGAAAAATCATAGCATTCCATGCACTTCAGATAGATTTTTGTCAGGTTGTTCCTTTCCTACTTATTTGTACTCATAGAGAAAATATGAGATTCATAAATAAATAATAATCTCCAAGATTAAATGGTCCATTTCTTACTTATTTTTATGGCAAGCTGGGTCCTGCTACAATACTAATCATTGATTATTTTGGAAATAAAGACCTTTTTCTGAAATAGTAAATACCTAATTCATTGTGTGTGTGTGTGTGTGTGTGTGTGTGTGTGTGTGTGTGTGTGTGTGTGTGTGTGTGTGTGTGTGTGTATGTGTGTGTGTGTGCAGTCTACCATAAAAGCATACATATTAAAAGTAAAGAAAGAAATTATCCAAAGACACTAATAAATGTAGGTTTTTATGACCAACATAATTGTCTACACTGTTTATTTACTTCCTAACTTATGACACAGAAACAGTGTTTTATTATTTTATTTCATTTATCTATTTACTTTTGTTGATCTGGAATACCCAGCTGGGAAGATTCCATCTTCAGTGAAGTCATAGGGTAAATAGCTCCATGTGCAAATAAAACATGCAGCTACTTGTAAATAAACTTTCATGTATGGTGTACATTGTTTCTGTATGCAGATATATTTCCAAAAAAAATTGAGCTATGATAATCATATCTTTCAACTCTTCAGATTTTTGCAGAATGTCCAGATTTCTACCTCATATTTTTGGTCTGTTCCTCATAAAAGTTTTTTTTTTCTGACAAATCACTAAAGGTTAAAGTCACTAATAATGGCATACATTTGAGTTCTGGATGACTTTTTATCCTTCACAAAATGCATGCTAACATGAATCCTTTCATTCTAGCAATTTTCTAAGTTAATAAGTACAATATTTAAAATCTGTCCCTGTTCTTTGACCTTTGTCCCTCCTCTTATTTTAAGCATTGTCCAGATTGCTTGCACTAAGAGGTCGTAGGGTATAATGAAGACGATGCAATTTGTATGTACTTACTATTAAAGAAAAACGAGATATAATAGAAATGTAGCAGAGCAGTACAGTTCATATCTACTTACCAGAAGGCAAACTTTGTACTACACAGTAAATATAAAAATTAGATTTAATAGATGAAGGTTACATCAAAACAAAGGCACAAAAGCTTATATTGTCACTGGGCTATCCCTTTCCCACAAATGACATGCTTAACAACTTTCATGAGTTGCTGTCAGCCTTAGTCCAAAATGATAATGTGATCCAGCTTTATTTACAACAAGTAAAGTCCAACAACATTATGGCACCAAGAGACAACTGGCCAGCATGCTCACCTGCTTATCTCCTTCACGAGCATTTGAGTAAGCTTCAACAACACCTCTGCACACAATCTTGGCTTTATGGTAGACTGGCACAGCAAACATATTAACAGCATGTCATCAACAGCTCACCATAAACCTGTTAACAAAATTTTCCTTCATACCCCTTTTAAACTGTTGCCCCTCCTTCTTTAGACTAATGAATATAATTCAAAACTACCTTAGAGTTCCACCTCCTAGCTCCTTTAATCATTTATTTGAGGAAGGTATATTTTTGGAAGTGACACTTCCACAAATATACCTTCCTCAAATAAATGATACGTCCTTCCTATTCTAAAGGAATATGTGGTGTAATTGCCCACTACCACCAAACCCATAGCTATAGGTCCTATTCCACTCCCATCCCTTTCTAACAACCAATCAATAGGTGTGTAAAAAAAAAAAATAATGCTCAACTTTCCCCTGTGAACTTCACAAGTGAGAAATGACCCCCACCGACACACACACACACACACACACACACACACACACACACACACACACACACACACACACACACCTGACCAAGCAAACTCAGCGATCAACACACAGCCCTTCACCTACCTAGCCCAGCATCCAACCCAACAGTAAACCACAGACTGATCCGCGAGACCAAGCGACCGACCGAACAGCAAGCAAGCTACAGACTGATCCACGCACCTGAACAAACAGACCGATCCACGAAGAAGTGACTGAACAACAGCAAGCAAGCCCACAATCCAAACACCTACCTGAAGCTGAAGAGTGCACTGAAAAAGTCCCGCAAGAGCAGCTCAGTCCTCCTCATTGGTCCTGACTGCGGCTGAAGCAGTCCAGACCTCCTCTGTTCTCCATGTCCATGTGTCCATATCAGGACTGCTGGTAAGGTAGTCTGGGATCGCTCACTGTTTTTATGTTTTACAGATTTTTTTTTTATTTTTATTATTTTCTAAGTGGGAGGGCTGCAGTCCAAAAGGACAAGCCGCCCCTGCCCAAAGTGCCCCCTGCCGCTTGGCGCCCTGAGTCAATTGCCTCACTTCGCCTCTCGTAGTTACGCCACTGCATAGCTTATAAAGGCCTTGGTGGTCTTTAGCCTAGTATATACCTATGATCCTTTATATTCTCCACACAGGCAGAGGCCAGAGGTCAAGATTCATAGATATTTGACACACTGCAGATTACAAATTAGCACAGGTAGTGGCAAAATGCAGGGTTTAGGTAAGTCTAACACTAGTTGCGTAAGGGACAAATAAATCATGCATTGTATGCTAATGAGTGCATAGGGTAATGGCATGGAAATAATGAACTCCATGCAAATGAGCCACATGGTGTATGTAAATGACGGCACCCAAAATGGTGGACTGATTTAGAAATATTTAAAATGAACAAGCTGTACTGTGGTGCAAATCCATTTTTAAGACCAGTGACCAAGAATTGTGGTTTATGACAGGCACCTAGCTGGCAGCAGAATTCCACCCTCTCCCACGCAGGCCAGAGAAAATTTACTTAGATGCCCTAAATGGAAATAAGTATAAACACTTTGAAAACAGCAAGGGAAAGTCAACACTTCTAATGAATGTGGAGCAAGAGTGATAAAGGCAAAAAAGTTCCCAAGACAGGGAAGAAAAAGGAAACTGACAAGCCACTCACTGCAGAAGAAAGCAGTATAGCTGGTCGACAACAAGAAATATGTGAGAGCAAAGAACTCTTAGAAAAAAATGTACAACAAGGTGCTCAAAATTAGTGGTACATTGGCTGATTATATTAAAAGGAGAGAGGTTTGACCAGGGGGAAGGGGCAGAGACTATAGGCAGTACATGACAGAGCGATTCAGTTAACAGACAGGTATGTCACAGCATGCCGTCTTAGTAGATAGACCCCATCGAGTCTACACACCAGGGAGGTCAGGATGGAGATTCCCCAGACCCATTGTAGGTAAAATCCATAATTTTCAACTAAAGGAGCAAATATTCTCCTTGATATAGAAGCATGGGAATATCCTAAAGGTAGGAAACCAAAAGTTATTTGTTGTGCATGATTTTTCAATGAGCACCAGAATAAGAAAGGGGAAATGTGCACCACTCATAGGTTACTAGGCTAACAGCCCTAGAGCCCTTACAAGCCTAGCCATATTTATCCTGAGTTGCCCCACTTGTCGGTGGTTAAGTGAGGGAAGTTCACAGAGATAAGGGTCTATGGTAGTTAATACCAACTTCCTCTGTCCAGCAGGGATATGGGCACCACCCCAGGAGTAAATTTGCGGTCACACATCAATTGATCTAGGTTGCATTTGACAAGGGTCAGGGAGGGGCTCTGTTTCAAGTGAATTAGAAGCTTGTTCAAGAGAAGTGGCAGTCTCTGAGAGATGGATCTTTTTCTCCAGCATGATGTGTTCATGTCAGAGGCTAGGTTAAGATTCCTGGAGTGAGTGACCCTTGTGCAGTTTGATTTACAAATGCATAGCATTTCAAATAAAAGAAAATAAATCAAAGCTAAGTCCTGGGTGGCCATGGTGGTACGGCAGTTAGTATTGCCACATCACAGCAAGTGGTTCTCTGGTTCGATCCTCAGCTGGGTGACTTCTGTTTGGAGTCTGCATGTCCTCCCTGTGGTTGCATGGGTTTCCTCCCACATCACAAAGACATGCTGTAGGTGGATTGGACACTCCAAATTGGCCCTAGGTGTGAGTGTGTGGCTTCTGTGGAAGGTTGGGTGCCAGGCTGGCAACTCAACACCATAAAACTCCACTCCCAATCATGAACAGGTGATCTGCTGTGGCAACCCCTAACCTGGAAAAGCCTAAAGAACTCAAAGCTAAGTCCCAAATAGGCTGAGTAAAAACATTTAATAAAACAAATGGTAAGTGCATTCAAGGTAAAAGCCCTCTTCATCAGACAGTTACAAGAAACAAAATGCACATATTTAAATTAAAACACAACCAATCAAACAACAGCAAGCATGTGCAATTAATTAAAGATAATGATAAACCGAAAAGCTTAAAGGGACAAGTGTATAAAAAAGGTTTCAGAGATACTGCTTCATTTAAACCAGGTTCTTTGTCAGCTTGAAAATACAAAATCCATTTTTGCTAGCAGGCTTCAGTTCTAATCCTCATATTGTCCCCCCTCTCATTCTCATCAATCAGTTCCAGAACAAAAACTGTAAACATATGCTGAGAACTTGAAGTCTTAATGTGTTTTGCTAAAGCATTCATTTCTTTTATATTCCTGATGTCCCGAATATGTTCCTGTATATGTTCCCTGAATGTGCGATTAGTCTTACCTATATAATATGCCCCACATATAGTACAGAAAGAATAATAGAATAGATTTCTAGAAGAGCAATCAGCATAGAGGCATGACTCTATGGAATATCATAACTGAGGATGGACAAAGCTGGCCTCTGTGTATATATAGGTTCATAGGTTAGTACTAGGCTAACTGCCATTGTGGGTCATTTTAAGACTAGCCAATTACCCTATATGAGAATCAAACCCTGCACCTTGTGTCTGTAAGGTAAACACCTTAACCATTATGCCATCCATATATTACAGTGCCTACACATACATGTACCTTGTCTCCGCGATAAAACACCCTGTATATGCCCACAATTCTTATAACAAAGATACCTCTTCAAAGATGTATTATTTTTAAAAGAAAAATGTGGTACCTCAGAAAACCAAGACTCTAAGTTCTTTACTTGCAAGTAAAATATTCCAATGTTTCTTAATTATATCACAGACTGTCCCTATGTCACTCGAAAAGGTTAAAGGAACTTGAGTATTGTTCATCATGTGTTTAGCAGCAGTATTCACCTGCTGCTGAGTGTTACTTAAAGAAGATTTCTTAGAAAAATATGGTTTCCCCACATTAGCCGTTTCTGATAATACTGAGTCTATACAAGAGTTAATATCCTTTTCCCTATAACCTCTAGCTAAAGAATCTAACTTTAAATTATTAAATGCTAGCTGTAGCTGTTGGTCACCGTTATGAAGTCTCATACTTCTAAGAAATTCTGATTTCAAAACATTTCTGGATATATGTCGTGGTGCATACTGCTCTTGTGTAGGTATGCATTTTTCCTAACTTCCTTCTTAAAAATGCTTGTGTGTAACCCACCACCATCGGTTTTACATATGGTTACATCCAAGAAGTCTATCTTATGTTGGGAATGTTTAACAGAAAACTCTAGAAAAGAGGTCATGGTGTGTAAAAAATCAATGAATTGTAAAAGTTCTTGTTCAATGCTATGCCATAGAATAAAGATATCATCTACAAAACGTTTATATCATATTAAAAAAGGGGTATAATAGTTCGTAAATACACATTCTTTTCCCCATTGGGCTCGGGCAAGGTTGGCGTAGCTGTTGGCACATGCTGCAAAAAGAAAGTCCCATTAAAGAGAAGAACATTATTTTCTAGAATAATCTCTAGAAGGGTGCACAAAAGATTCATTTTGTTGTCAGAATATACTCTCAATTCATGTAATAAACTCCTGAGATTCTCAATTCCCCAATCATTCGGTATAACTGTAAACAACGAAGCTATATCCATGGTAACAACATAAAAATCCAACTTCCTATCTAAAGCTTCAATGACTGTGTAAAGGTCTTCCAAAAAAAATGTTTTTGTATCCTTCAAAACAGTGCTAACATTGTCCAAATCAGGATGTAAATTCTTTTCAACATAAATCATTCCCTCAATTCTCTATCAAAAATGTCAACACTCGGATGTGTCTTAGGAACAAAAACACTATGTTTTCTAAAGCAAGTAATTTCATGGGAATTATCATTTGTTAAATAAAGCTGCAATACTAATATTTCTAGAAAACAATTTCAAATTCAAAAGTACATCAATAAGTTCTGACCTCTTAGAGGGGATGAATGATAGACCCTTATTAAGAAGGGATAGTTGCGCATCAGTGAGTTCAAAAGAAGAAATGTTCACAACTTAGTCATTTGTGAACTGCTCCTGGTATTCCTGTAGGCTCCCCCGGGGAGGTCAGAACTTACTAATGTACTTTTGAATTTTAAATTGTTTTCTAGAAATATTAGTATTGCAGCTTTATTTAAAAATGATAATTCCTGTGAAATGACTTGTTTTAGAAACCCTAGTATTTTTGTTCCTAAGACACATCCAAATGTTGACATTTTTATGCAAGTTTGTGATAGAGAAATCAGGGAATTATTTGTCAAAAGTTGGTAATAGGAATATGTTTTTTAATTTACCTCATGAAGAATTTGAGGCACTTTTACAACTGAAGGCAGCTGTTGTCTTAGAGATTTGCCCCGCCAACAAAGGAGGAGGATCGTTGTTTTAGATAAAGATTTTTATATACAATGTATGGAAGATGTGCTGCATGATAGGGACACTTTTGTTATTGTGAATAAATCTGTGGTACAGGCTATTATTTAGTAGGTTTTATTTTTTATATTTGATTTGTTAATATCAAATACTATTACGGAGGAATTATTTAAATATTTCTCAGTAGAACATCCTACTATTCCCATTGCATACGGACTCCCTAAATTTCACAAGGATGTGTATAACCCCCTATGCGTCCTATAGTTCCAGCAGAGGGGTGGGTGACAGAAACTATTTCTATTTATGTTGCAAATAATTTACATCCTGTTTTGGACAATGTTAGCACTGTTTTGAAGGATACAAAAACTTTTTTGGAAGACCTTTATACAGTCATTGAAGCTTTAGAGAGAAACTTGGATTTTTGTTTTGTTACCATGGATATAGCTTCGTTGTTTACAGTTATATCAAATGATTGGGGAATTGAGAATGGCAGGAGTTTATTACATGAACTGAGAGTATATTCTGACAACAAAATTAATCTTTTGCTCACCCTTCTAGAGATTATTCTAGAAAATAATGTTTTTCTCTTTAATGGGACTTTCTTTTTACAGCAGGTTGGCATGGCAATGGGCACAGCATGTGCAAACCATTACGCCAACCTTGCCAGAGCCCAATGGGAAAAAGAATGTGTATTTACAAACTATTATACCCCTTTTTTAATATGATATAAACGTTTTGTAGATGATATCTTTATTCTATGGCATAGCATTGAACAAGAACTTTTACAATTCATTGATTTCTTACACGCCATGACCTCTTTTCTAGAGTTTTCTGTTAAACATTCCCAACATAAGATAGACTTCTTGGATGTAACCATATGTAAAACCGATGGTGGTGGGTTACACACAAGCATTTTTAAGAAGGAAACTAGGAAAAATGCATACCTACACAAGAGCAGTATGCACCACGACATATATCCAGAAATTTTTGAAATAGGTTCATAGGTAGGTACTAAGCTATCGGCCCAAGGGCCTACGTAAGCCTAGCCGACAAGGTTTCTTGGCTTACGCCACCCAAGAAAGTTATTTTCCTGTGCCACTGTCGAGCAGAGACACAGAAGTGATCCCCGGGGTGTATTTCCTATTTCCCATCTGCTCATCAAGATTTTTCATGAAGAGTGCTAATGAGGAACTTTGCTTGACATAGATGGGTAGCCTGTTCCAGAGTATGGGAAGTCTCTGGGACAGGAATCTATCCCTCCATCATGTTCTGTTTATTGTGGTGTCAAGGTTTAGGTCCCTAGAGCGTGTAGCTCAGAGGGCCTGGTATTTCTTTAGGTGTAGCATGTCCAACAGCTCTGGGTTTGACATAGCTTTATATGTTAGGCAGAGATCACCTCGGAGTAGGCGATATGCTACGGAGTAAAGCTGGAGTTTTTTGAGGTGGTCAGTGTAGGGCATTTGTTTGAGGCCAGTAATCCTCTTTGTGAGGTACTTCTGTGGCCTTTCCAGTTGCTGCAGATGTCTTGTGAGGTACATTCCAAAAGGGGCATTGTACTCTATAATGGGTCTAATGAGTGTCGAGTAGAGGGGAACAATGACCTCTTTTTTCCTGGATGAAAACCCTTTTATGATGAGGTGTGCCATGTAGAAGGACTTCCTGACTACTGTGGTGATGTGATTATCAAAGGAGAGACTACTGTCCACCTGGGTCCCAAGGTCTCTTATCACACATTCGGTGTTAAGTAGATTGCTGCATATGTGGTAGTTCATGGGTACAGAGTTTTTACCAAAGGGGATGACACTACACTTTTTGGCATTGAGCTTGAGGCCATGGCTCTGACACCAGGCATCTGTCTCAGCGAGGCCCTTCTATAGAATGTCCACATCATTTGGGGACTTGACTATGGCTCCTAGTTTGCAGTCATCTGCGAACTTCGTTAGTCAGAGGCTTTCTGTGTTAGCCTGTACTTCAAAGAAGTAGATACCAAACAGGAGAGGTCCCAGGACAGAACCCTGTGGTACTCCACTTGTCACTGCTTTGAGGTCAGATTTAGAGTCTGCAACTTTTACAGTGTGGGTTCTGTCAGTGAGCCAGTTGGCAAAATCACAATTTCTTGGAAGTATGAGACTTCATAACGATGGCCAACAGCTACAGCTAGCATTTAATAATTTAAAGTTGGATTCTTTAGCTAGAGGTTATAGGGAAAAGGATATTAACACTTGTATAGACTCAATATTATCAGAAAGGGCTAATGTGGGGAAACCTTATTTTTCTAAGAAAGCTTCTTTAAGTAACACTCAGCAGCAGGTGAATACTGCGGCTAAACACACGATGAACAATACTCGAGTTCCTTTAACCTTTTTGAGTGACATAGGGACAGTCTGGGATGTAATTAAGAAACATTGGAATATTTTACTTGCAAGTGAAGAACTTAGAGGCTTGGTTTCTGAGGTACCACATTTTACTTTTAAAAATAATACATCTTTGAAGAGGCATTTTTGTTATACGTATTGTGGGTATATACAGGGTGTTTCATCATAGAGACAAGGTACATATATGTGTCGGCACTGTTATATATGTAAATATATATACACAGAGGCCAGCTTTGTCCATCCTCAGTTCCGATATTCCATAGAGTCATGCTTTTATGCTGATTACTCTTCTAGAAATCTAGTCTGTTATTGTTTCTGTACTATATGTGGGGCATATTATATAGGTAAGACTTATCACACATTCAAGGAATGTCTACAGGAACATATTTGGGACATCAGGAATATAAAAGAAATGAAAGCTTTAGCAAAACATGTTAGAACTTCAGGTTCTCAGCATATGTTTACATTTTTTGTTCTGGAACTGATTGATGAGAATGGGGGGGCAATATGAGGATTAGAACTGAAGACTGCGAACAAAAATGGAATTTGTATTTTCAAGCTGAGAAGGAACCTGATTTAAATGAAGCAGTATCTCTGAAACCTTTTCATGCACTCGTCCCTTTAAGCACTAAGGTTTTGGGTTTATCATTATCTTTAATTAATTGCACATGCTTGCTGTTGTTTGATTGGTTGTTTTTTTTATTTAAATATGTGCATTTTGTTTCTTGTAACTGTCTGATGACGAGGGCTTGTACCTTGAAAGTGATTACCGTTTGTTTTATTAAATGTTTTTACACAGCCTACTTGGGACTTAGCTTTGATTTATTTCCTTTTATTTGCTCTTTGTTTCACTGCTAAGACCCATTGTCTCATTTGCTTATTATTCTGTTACATTTTTGGTTGTATAACATTTCAATCCTGGCCAGGTGAGAGACTGCCCTATAAGCCAGGCACAGATCACCCCTTAGCAACCTGTAGGAGACAGAATGCAGTGACAGGGCTTTCAGTCTTTCCGTGTAAGACTTGTTTTGTGTACCCTGTAATTTCTTGGTGAGAAGTCTCTGTGGTCTCTCCAATTGTTCCAGGTGTTTAGTGAGGTATATGTAAAAGGGAGCATTGTACTCAATTATTGGTCTGATGAGGGCTGAGTATAACAGAATCATAATATCCTTAGATCTAGATGCAATAAGATGTGCCACATAGAAAGATTTCTTACTACTGTGTATACGTGGTGATCAAAGTTCAGATTGCTATCAACCTGAGTATCCAGATCACATACAACTGGGTCTACACTTAGGGAGGGTGCTGTCTATAATGTAATTAGCAGGGACATCAGCTTTCCCAAAGGGAATAATAATGCATTTTTTGCATTTAGCTTTAATCTGTGGCTTTGGCACCAATCATTTGTCTGCGTTAACCCTGTCTGAAGTATATTAATGTCATTGGAGGACTCTATTTCTCCTAACTTGCAGTTGTCAGTGAACTTTGTCAGTCACAGGTCGTCCTTGACTCTCTTGAAATGCAACCTAGATCAATGGATATGTGCCAGGACTTCTGAGAAATAAATTCCAAAAGTAAATGGCCCAGTACAGAACCCTGTGTGTCCTGTCAGTGAGCCAGTTGGCTACCCTTCTGGTAGTGTAAGGGTTAATTCCCAACTGGGAGAGTTTCTCTATAATACCTGAGTGATGGATTATGTCAAATGCCTTGGCTAGGTCAAGGTAGGTAGTTTGCACTTCCTTTCCCTTGTCCAGGGCATTGGTGGATTTTCTGAAAGAAGTCAACTATGTTTAATAGGCATGATCTACCTTTAACGAATCTGAACTGGGTTGGTACAGAGTTTGGAGATTACCTATGTCCTTGTTAATAAGGTGTTTAGAATCTGCAAATCTATAAATGAAAAGTTCAAGCTTTTGTACCCGGGAACAATGTAAATGTTTTCCTCCTTTGCTGTTAAATCATTCCTAGACCATGCAGTAGTATGTGAGGTGCTGGAAAATACAAGGTGGAGTCCGAATCTGAGAGGTCATGTGACATAAACTCACCATTGGCAAGAAGCACCCACACAGGGGAAAAGAAGCTTGAGGAGAGATTACAGGTGAAACCGTTCCCAGTCTTCCAAAAAAAGGAGGATGGCAGACAAACAAAAAGACATGAAACTTTATTCTAAATTAGTTTCTGAGAGTTTGAAGGATTTAGACCATCAAAGCTTGCAAGATGATATAGAAGAAGATTCCTCATAGCATCAGGGAAGAAAGTGTTCTGTAACTGTAAGATGACTGAGTTTGAAACTCCAATATGAGAGAACTCAGTTAAGTAAACTTTATGTTGGTAAAATGGACAGAAATGTTAATAAATATAACAATACTTTAAACAAAATGGACTGAGAAGGTAATTGGAAAATTAATTTCCCTTTCTGTCTTCCTTACAACTGCAAAGGCAATTATGAACATAAATAGGAATAGGGGATCTGGTTGCAATTTGTCTTACATACAGGGAGTTACCAACGGGTCTATATTATAACATTGAAGTCTTACAACTTCGAATGTTATAATATCGAACCCATTATAGCGAAACACCAGAAAACCGAAGTCAGAATAGTGAATTTTTTCCCAGGGGAAAAATTTGTTGTTCCAACAAACATACACACAACACAAGCACACCAAAATAAATAATCCACACACATACACTTCACAAAACCCTATACTAAACCATACATACACCACTAGCTATCCACTTACCTTAACCTAACCCTAACCCTAAGGTCCCTAACTATCGTACACTCACCTTGCCTGCTCCCTAACCCTAAAGTCCCTATTGCACACTCACCTTACCTGTTCCCTAACCCTAAGGTCCCTATTGCACACTCACCTTACCCGCTCCCTAACCTTAAGGTCCCTATCGCACACTCACCTTCGTTCGCACACTTACCTTAACCCGGTCCATAACCTTTGCTCCACAGTCGAGGAAATAGCAAAGCTGCAGAAATGGCCCACCGAATACTTTCCCTAGCAAAGTATTTGGTGTTCTGTAGCTTTGCTATTTCCAGCATTTGCTCTAATGGGTTCGATATTATAACATTCGAAGTTGTAAGACTTTGATGTTATAATACAGACCCGTTACCAACACCCAGGAGAAAGATCAAGTAATGGTTGAATACCAATGGTCTCAAGATGGGAGTAACCTTAAGGCACAGTGTGTGTGTATGGAGGGGGGGGGGGTTTGGATGTCAGGGCAGTGGAATTAAAGCCTAAGGTGCTTATTTGGTAAACTGACTTCCAAAAAAAGTGCATGCTCACTAATAATATAGGAAGATCAAAAGCTGGAGATGGGAAAAATGTTATTGTATATAGTTATTATGTTTGTTATGTATTGTGTTTTGCATTGTTTTAAAAATATTGAAGTTGCTGAGAGAACAAATGTACCTCAATTACTGTATCAAAAACAAGCCAGGTGTGGAGTGAAGTGAATAATAGCCCTGAAACAGACTAGTACAATTAGAGAAAAAGAAAAAAATGTTAATTGGAGGCAAAAGTAGCACAAAGTAAATAACCCTCAGACTGTTGATGTGGAACGTCAGTGGACTCAGACAAAACGAAAGTTGACAGGGTGTTAGAATACATAAGAATGGCTAGAGGTAAAATAATCATGATACAAAAAGCCCATCTCCAGATACAAGAATATGAGAATATTATGAAGAAAAGTAAACTAGTGGGCACTAGTTAACTTCATCTCAAGGGAAAAAACAGGGAGTAATAACTCTTATAAAGAAAGGAAGTATGGACTTAGAAGGAAGTAGGATAGACAAGCAAGGGAAATATGTAATGCTAAGATGTTGTGAGGGAGGGACTAGGGTCATGCTCTGTAATATATATTTTCAGCCCAAGACCAGATGAGATGAAATAAGGGAAATACTAAGCAAACTGGCAGGCTTCTAACAAGGCACTTAGTTGATAGGAGGGGGACTAGAATATAATAACACATATAAGAGATATGAACGCGGAACCCAAAGCAGGAAGGATATCATGTGAGAGACAATTCTTTAGAAAATATCACAGGATAGATGGATGGTGAGATGTAATAATATATAGTGGGGGGTAACAATACACCTACTGTGCAGAAGGGCATAGGTGTTGATTGAGGCTTGATAAAATTTATATTACAGCAGAGTAGGAGTATCTAATCGATTGGGTAGTACCCACCCATGAACCCTTTCACACCATGCCCCTGTTTCATGAGAGATTAGAGCTACAGCAAATAATAACTTATCTAGGCACTGGAGAGCAGGAAGCATCTGTTGGAGGGACCAAAACAGGAGCAAGACTGTGTAAATAATGTGGGGGTGATAAGATCTGGACAACCAGGTAATATAACAGAAGAATGGGACAAGAGTAAAGAAGAGCTAAAGAAAGCCCTACAAACAAAGGGTAAAAAAAAAAATTGCAGGAGGCAATTTTATTTCAAGAATACAACCTAGCAAAAATGAGAGATCTTTAGTATAGGAAAGAGCAGCTAGAAAGGGAGGAACGTAGTTGACAAAGTTAGAAAACACCTGGAGCAAGCAACTGGATAAAATAGTTATAAGGAGAGTAAAAGCAATTAGCCAATGGGGGACTTCTCATACGCCCAGAATACAAAACCCTCTAGCCTGTAAATTATGACAACAAAAAATACTGCACATGATTAATTATGTGAAAGATCCAAAAACAGGCCTGGTGCGCCAACAGCTGGAGAGGATAAGTAAAGTACTCCAATCATTTTATGTAGATTTATTTCTGTAAAAAGTAGGAGGAAATACATGGCAGCAAAGAAAAGAAAGTTTCTTTGAGGGAGATCAACTAGAGAGGTTAATGAGAGAAGAACAGGAACAGTTAGTCAAATCAATAACAAGCCAAGAGATTGCGGCTCAAATTCAAAAGCAGGTGAATGGGAAATTTCCAGGAAGCAATGAGCCTGTAGTACAGATATGGAGATTTAGAGGGGAAGAATTAATACGAAAGTTGATTCAGCTATTATCTGTAGTTTAGAAAACAAAAGCAGTGCCCATATCATAGAAACAAGAGGTAATAGCAGTAATTCCAAAAGGAAGGAAAGGCCCTCTACTGCCAAGGTGTATAGACTGATAAAAGTCTTAAACCATGACTATAATGTGTCCACTGCCATTTGTGTGACTAGGTTAGCAAAGATAATATCCAGACCAATGATTTAAGATCAACACAGCTTTGCAAAAGGGAGGCAAACATTTGACAACATGTCAGTAACATGCAGGATGAAGCTAAAAACCTTAACAAGCAACTTGTGATGATGGGGCTGCATGCCGAAAAAGCATTCAAAAGAGTGTGTAGAAAATGTCTCTAGCAAGTCATGAGGAAGATGGACTTCCTGGAGGAAATGATAAAGCTGCTTCAAAATTTATAAAGGTGGTCAACAGCAAAGATTAAAATAATGGGTCATCATCAGAGATAAGTATAAAAGGGGCACAAAACTAGGCTGCCCCCATACACATACTTTTCACACTGTACTTAGAACTTCTGTCACAAAATTTAGGGTATCCAACACACAAGAGTGGCAGGGGTCATGTAGAAAATATGTTACCTATGTTTTCAGATGATGTAATACTATTACTAACAAATCCAGTCTGAGACACTCCAGTGCTATTTAAGATATTAAGACAATTCAAAGGGGTGTAGGTGCACAAGCTAACTGAGGACAAAACAGCACTAAGCATAAATTATGCTCTGACATTTGACGTAGTGCATAATTATCCAAATTTGTGTCGATATCATAAAATTAAATATTTAGGAGTGTGGTTAACAAAAAGGGAAGGCTGCAGCAGTGGAAACATAACAGTAGATGAAAAAAAATACACAAAATAATAAAGAAGTAGGACACATTTAAGGTTAATATAGATCATATGATTGGTTTGTGGTACCATTAATTGCATATATGGTACAATCCTTCATATATGCTCGTAGCAAAAAAAGAATGTGCCTCTTTGAGAAAGAGTGTAAGTAAGCATATATAAGACAATAAAATATCCTATGGTGGAGGCAGCACAGATGGCACTGCCAATAAATGAGGGGTGTTTGGTGGTCCTGGAATTGGAAGAGTATTATACAATAGCCAAGCTGAGGCTAGTACTCCATTTATAAAATAAGGATTATAAAGCAAACTGGAAAGAATTGATGGTTGGACAGGTATATGGACAAGAAAGGAGACAAGAGGTGATTTGGGAAAGAATCCAAAGTAACGGAGATAAGGGTAGAGCATGGGATAGACTTCAAATATTACTAAGAAATCAACTAGGAAGATGGAAAAGAAACTGGTGCAATACTGAGCTATACCAATTGGGCTGCAGAAAATAAAGTCTGATAAGAGAATTGCAAATATAGATGAATGGGTCCATAGCAACAACAAGGTATACTTCAGGGATGATCTTTAAGATAAAGAGAAATTGATAAAATGGGAAGAGCTTAAAAACTCACACAATGTAGAACAAACAGAATGGATACTTTATAACAGAATCTTGGGCATAGTACGAAAGTTCAACCTTGAGACAAAAAAGAAAGGCCTAGAAAGACCACAGATAATGACAATGCTAATAGAGAAGAGAACTTGCTCTGCAATAAGAACAAAACCAATAAGTAGGTTATACAGAGTGGAAATGGAAGCTAGAGGAAAGATGGTAAAAGTTATACAATAGTGGGAGAGATATTAAGGGAGGCAGTGATTAGCAACTAAATGGAAAGAGATTTGCAGAGCCCCCCAAGAAATCAAGGCAGACAAGAAAATGTCATATCTTTGGCTGGAAGTGCCCTGGCTCTAGGTAGACCTATTGTTTAAATGTTTTATTAAATATAATACTCCACATAGATTAAATAAAATATATCTGAGCATGGACCCCTGTTGTTGAAGGTATAAAGAAATTGAGCTTTGAGACTGGCAGCACATGTTCTGGAGTTGTGACAAATTAGCTAATTTCAAAAGGAGAGTAACCAGCTTAATGGGGGAAAATATTAAAAGTGGTGTGGAGACTTGAAGTTGGACACTGTCTTGTGAGTTGGGTGGATGGACTGAAAGGCAAGGAAGAAGGAATATGTAAAGGCATTAACTACTTTGTCACTTTTAGTAGCTAGAAAGATGATAAACCAGATGAAAAAAAAAACAAGAATGGAGGCATTTAGGGTAAGAGAAGAATAAACTACACATGAGAAAATGCCAGAATTGAGATGAGGCCATGAGAAGGTAAAGAGTGGATTTGGGTTGGATTGATAAGGTAGGGTAAAGTGAAGGGCAATAGAAATTAAAATTGTTTTAAGTGCTTAATAGTTGGTAGGAGACAGAGTAAAGGGATAGAGCTTTTAGTGTATCTGCATAGGACATGTTGTTAACACTGCATTTTCTTTGTGAGGAACTTCTGGGGTCATTCCAGCTGTTGTAAGTGCCAAGTCAAGTACATGCCAAATGGTGCACTGTACTTGATTATTGGTCTAATGAGGACTGAGTACAGTGGAACTATAATTCCTTTGGATCTGGATGCCATACCTTTACTTATAAGCTGTGCCATATATAATGACTTCCTCACCACTGTGAACACATAGTGGTCAACGTTCAGGCTACTATCTATTTGAGTATCTAGATCTCTCACCTCTGTGTCTACTGTTAGGGTTGTGCTATTAATTATGTAATTTGCAGGGGTCTCTGGCTTCCCAAACAGCATGATAATACATTTTTCACATTTATTTTTGGACCATGGCGCCGGCATCAATAATTTGTTGATTTAGACCACCCTGAAGGATAACTACATCATTGGGAGATTCAGTGTTTTCCCCCAGCTTGCAGTCGTTGGCAAACTATGTCATCTAGAGGACTTCCACATTAGCCTTGACTTCAGAGAAGTATATTCCATACAGGACTGGTCCCGGCACTGAACCCTGTGGCACACCACTATTAACTGGCCTCTTGCTGGTGCTGGATTCACCCACTTTAACCACATGTGTCCTGTCCGTGAGCCAAATAGCTATCCATCTGGTGATGTAGGGATTTATGCCCAGTATTGTGAGTTTATTTATAATACCTGAGTGTGGGATTGTGTCAAATGCCTTGGCCAGATCAAGGTAGGTGGTATGCTTTGTTTTACTCTCATCCATGGCCCTAGTGCCTTTTTCAAAAAAGTCCACCAGATTTAGTAGGCATGAACTGCCCTTGACAAAGCCGAATTGGGTTGGGTTCAGTGTTTGGAGGCTTCCTATCTCATTATTTATCAAGTCCATGATTATTCCTTCCACAGCCTTACATATAAGTCTAGTCAAACTTATGGGTCTGTAATTACTCGGGTCAGTTGATGGTCCCCCTTACTTCAGAGGAATGACAGTTGCTATCTTCCACTGTATCAGGGCAAAGCCAGCCTGGAGGCTGTGGTTAAACAGAGATCTAAATGGCCTGATAAGTCCTGATTCAAGCTGTTTAAGAAGCAAACTGGTATATCATTGGGCCCCACTGAATCCATGTTTTTAGTTTTAGAGAGCGCAGAGGCAACCTGTTCTTAAGTAATAATTGTTGGGTAGTGGTAGAGGGTATTTCTTGAGGGACAACTAGGGGTGATGGGGAGGTGAAATTTGAGGTGAATTTATCAGCCAACAGATTTGCTATATCTTCTGGCCAAGTATAGGTGATGTCATCCACGACTAATTCTGCACATTGTTGGGTGCTTCCCTTAAGACTGCGCATATATACCTTATGGTTATCCTTAGCTTTGGAGGCTATTTTTGCCTCAAAGCCTACTTTTAGAGTCTTGACTAGTCCTCTGATTTGCTTGATTAGACTAATGCAGGACGTTTTGTTCCATTGTACACATTCCCTCTTACTTCCTGACAGGATTTTCTTTCTTTTCATCCTTAGGCTGTAGTGAAAATAGTGCATTATGCATCATATGCAAATGCCTGCATAATAACATATAAATAAGAGGCATTGTGGAAATGACACTCATTGTGTATGCAAATGAAAGCAACAAACATAGCAGAGTGATTCAGAAATGTTTGGAAATAGAGAGATGAGCTACCACAATAAGCATTGCTGTCCATTGTCATTTGTCACTGAGCAGGTATGCGGTCCAGATTACTGTGGCAGTAATAGTACCTGCACTAGCTGAACAACTCCTGTTAATAGCCACACTTACAGCCATTGACCACATCATCAAGGAATATCACCCACAGCCCATCTGTGGCCCCCATATATGATCATCTGCATGACAAAGACATAGCTTACTGCTACTGTAAGTACAAAGACACCATACAACAACCTGTGAACATGCGCTACCCTTACATGAAAGTGAGTGAGATGTGTGGAATGCCTTTTCAAGTGGACATGAATGTGTGTGTGTGTGTGTGTGTGTGTGTGTGTGTGTGTGTGTGTGTGTGTGTGTGTGTGTGTGTGTGTATATATATCTATATATATATATATATATATATGTGTGTGTGTGTGTGTGTGTGTGTGTGTGTGTGTGTGTGTGTGTGTGTATGTATATGGATCTACTTTTCTTCATCGAAATTACACTTCTTCAACAAAGAAAAGTAGATGCCCACTTCAGTGAAAGTGCGTTTCAATGAAACTGCATTTTCGTGCACTTTTGCTGAAGTATAGTCGCCGGATCGGCTAACTTAAAAAAAAAAAAAACAGAAAAAAACATCTTTTGCAGGGGGGTAAGCCCCCCTGCACCCCCCATGTGGGGGACTGTGCCCCCCACACCCTCCTACTTTAATATTCTCACTCCGAGATCGTACTACAGTAGGGAAAAGGGGATATTCCCTTATCCCTACTGTACCACGATCTCAGCACTAGTTTGCTTAGTTGTACATCAACACTAAACATTGATGTACAATTAAGGTTACATGCAAACTGCATGTTTTTATAACTTCTTTTTTTTACTTTTATTTTTATTTTCACACGAAAGTGCATTTTTGACAAAATGCACTTTCGTGGAAGTGCACTCGAAACGTAAATTTGATGTACTAAATAGATCCCATATATATATATATATATATATATATATATATATATATATATATATATATATATCTGGATTCCCTTCACACGCTTAAAATTTCAAAACTTCGAACTGCAAAGGGTCGAGACCATAACATTGAAGTTTTGAAACTTCAAACATTTTGAATGGAGATCATTGTATAGTGCAGAACAGGAAATTTACCATTTTCTGCACTGTACTCCAAACTCAGAGTTGGTATATTTATTAAGCCGGCAGTGTGGGGGTGCAGGGGTGTTTGCCCCCCTGTAAAAATGTAAAAAAAAAAGTTTTAATTTTATTACAATTTCGAAGTTTCAGAACTTGGATCTTATGTTCTCAACCATTTGCAGTTGTTGAAATTGCAAAATACAAGATTTTGTTGACATTTGGATGACAAGACAGATGGTTGATAGGTATGTGAGATCGATAGTCCCCGGTGCTGGAGAATATGCCCTTTCCTTGGGGACTGTGTGATCTCAGAGCTGGAATAAATAATTAGCAGTTTGAGTGTGGGATATGCTTTAAAATTTGCATGCTGTGAGGTTATTCCTCAGTAAATGCACAAATATGTGATGATGTATTTTGTTGAATTTTATGCTTTGACAATAGTGATGTCAACATTTTGTAGATTTGATTATTTTATGTAATATATATGTATACACACACACACACACACACACACACACACACACATATACACACACACATATGTATATATATGTATATATATATATATATATATATATATATATATATATATATATATATATATGTATATATATATATATATATGTGTGTGTGTGTGTGTGTGTGTGTGTGTGTCAGTCATCATTAACACAAGGAGCTGTCAGGTTAATCTCAAAATTATTGAACATCCCCCCCCCCCCCATTCCCCCACCACAACCACCACATTGCAGTACTGTAATACAACAAGGCATATTGCAGACAGGATCAGGAAGCCCTTAAATCATAGCAAAAGCACAGAAGAAACGTTCAGCTGAATTTGGCTTTGTACTGTTGGATAAAATAGCATTCAATAATTGTTTTATTTTACAACAGTATTTACTTTTTGATTATGTACAGCTACAGGGAGCTAAAGAACATTTACCTTAATGATAAGGATGCACCTATTAAACATACCTTATATGCTGTTTTATGCATCTAAAGAATAAAAAGAATGAATTTATTGTCCAAATCCACAGTCAGTTGACTTACTAAAGCACGCAGGGTTAAAAATATACATATTGACTTGGGCCCCATGCACCTGTGAAATTAACAAATAAGAAAGATACATTTTTGGACGTTCTGTTCCACTTGTTGAAACAAGTTTACAGAAGACAAACCTTTACTGGGATATCAGGTCAGGTGCATATTTATTTTTTTAAACTTACGGGGAAAAGATCAGTAAAGAATAAGACTGCCTAACTGCATATTCCACATGTAACCGCTGGAGTTAAATGCTCACCGCTGGAGTTAAATGCTCAGCTGTACTTACTAAAACCATAATTATATTTTTAAAAGGTGCAAAGATCAAGTGGTTGATATACCCTTGGAGTCTATATTTGTGAATGTTTCTGTTGATGTAACCTGTTGCTTCACTTTTGCAGAAATTGGCAGTTAATTGGTAAGTGTACTTTATAATGTATTCACACTGTTTACTGCTATGTTATATTGGTACCTCTGCAACTCCCATAATCCCACTGGAGTTTAGAAATGGGGTGGCACTGTATGACTATATACAGCAATAATCTGTAATACCCGTATGTGCTTCGACTGCCTATTGCATTTATTTTATCATTTACTTGCTTGTTTTATATAATTATATGCTTGACCAGGGCGTGTTTCTGACAGTTGTGAGCATGGCTGGCTTTTATGCAGAGGTGAATTAGTTGTCAATCTAGGGTGTCTTTTGGCAAGGGTTACCTTTCTGACCTTTATTTGTTTATTTATTTTTCTTTTTTTACTTAAAAAGAATAAGTAAGTAATGAAATAAATAAATAAATCCGGGTCTGCAAGGCACCTGTTAGCGGAAGGGCATCCCTATAAGGTAGATTCTTTCCATTACTGTGTGATGACAAGGAAAAAAAACTTTTCAAACTGATGGTCCAGGCACAGTGCACATGTCCAGTCAATTTGTGAAGTCTTTTACTGCTGTCACATTGAGATGAAAAAGAAATTCTGTGTATTTCAAACAGTGAAAAAAGGGGTAGTAGCTTTCGATGATAGCAATAGCAGCAGCCAGTGAGACCATGATGTATGTTTTTTTTTTTTTTTTTTAGTACTGGCAGAGAAAATCACTGAGGATTATATTGTCAATAATATCAAATAATACCAGATAATAGGAATTTCCTGCTGCTTATTGCTCAGGAAATGTGAGTTGATGTAAACCCCATCATTCTATTAACTTTTAAGTGAATTAGAGTAATAATTAAATATTGTTTGTGATTTTGCCCCCCCCCTATTATTTTTGCTTTTCTTTGATTTTTAATCCAGTAAATTGAGTGCTGTGAATGCCTCTGAGACTGTCTTGATGTGTGGTTTGTCCATTATAAAAGTTGTATTTTTCTGGTAAGTTGTGCAGTCACTGTTCTAGCTTTGCAAGACTAGTATGCATTTGCATGAAGTAAGATCGGATACTTTAGTTTTGACTATATTTATTTATCTGATGTGTACACTGTTAAAGTTATAATTGATATCTATGGATGCTGTCTGCAGATACAAGTTAATTACCCCCGCTGTTGTGTAATCAGTGTTAAATAATAGTCAATAGTGTGGCAGGAGTAGTTACCTAACAGTGTGTGTGTGTGTGTGTGTGTGTGTGTGTGTGTGTGTGTGTGTGTGTGTGTGTGTGCGTGTGTGCGTGTGTTCGTGTTTGTGTGTGTGTGTGTGAGTGTGCGCGTCTGTGCATGTGTGCGTGTGTGTATGGTGGGGGAGTTGACATATTTAAGGGTAACAAGCTGGCCATAATATTAGACAGATAGCTTAGGCATTGTTCAGTCTGTAGTGTGTTTTGTGTTACTTTAAATAAAGTAGTTAATATAACTCAAGGGAGGGTATTCGTTTGTATATGATTGTTGATAAATGTCTCTGCTCTTTCTTGCATGTATTAGGAATAGTACTGTATTTGTTAGTTATGTTTATTACTCTACTTGTATGTGTTGTTTCACTTTCCTTTGTAATCTCAAGAATTGAGCTGATGGATGAAATTCTGTTTAGGCTACATGTGTAGTTCTAAATGATGATAATGTTTACTTTGAGTTTGATAATTTTTCTTAGGAGGCATGCTGTACATATGTTTTACAGCAGCTACTTGGAATGTATGACTCCGGCCATTTGTGCAGTCATCCCTGTCTAATACCAGAAGGATACACAGAGTGCGACTACTGTGTGTGTGTTTTTTTTTTTTTGAGGGGTTAGAGAGGCAGGCAGTATTTCCAGATAGATATTTTTGCTTCAAATTTTTGGTCTATTTCTCATAAAATTGTGGTTTTCTGGCAAATCATTGATACGTCATTGAAGGTTGACATCAGAAAATAATGAAAGACATTTACGTTTCAGACTTCATACCCTTCAGAAAATTCATGCTAATGCAAAACCTGTTTGTCAAAGGAAAAAACTTCAAAGACCAATTCACGTTAGGTTCAAGAAAGGCACCCTTTATTACTTGCAGCAAGGAGACAAAGCATGTAGGCACAAGATTTATCTGAATGATTAATGATTAGTAGGTTATACTTATACAGTTTTCTTCCTGTCACATAGAAAATGTTACATTCTGCTGCTGACATAGTTAGACACAGCTTTCTGTATGTTTTACAGAAAATATTGTTAGACTTATTGCTGACCAAGTTAAAATATCTGTCATTCTGCAAAACATTTTGAGAAAAAAACAACCTGACCTTGGGTTTATGTCAGTCCATTTCAGCACTTCAGTTCTTCTATTGTACTGTTCTAATACATGTGTTACATTTTACCTAGATTCAAGGTACATTTCTAGCTTTAGTACAAGTAATGCTGACTATGGTTTAAACTTTCAAGCATCTATTGTTTTCTTTATCAATAGCTTCTAGCAGCTGCATGTTTTCTCATGGCATAAGCAGAAATCAATATCCCTTTGTTAATTTTCATGACATTAGCAGACATGAATTGCTTCTTTTGTTATTTGCTGACATTAGCAGAAACAGAATGCTTCTTGTTAAGTTTCTAATGGCTGTGCAGATTCATGCAGTGTGAACAGAATAAATGTATTAACCCTTTTAAATCTCGAATGCACTAAATGCACTAAGCATGCATATTACTATTACATGTTTTTCTAACACTGTTATTCTAAGTTTGTAAGAGCAATATTTACGAAGTGTCCCTATTTTTCAGACTTTTGTCACCCCCATTATTTATGGCTTTGTCCATATTTTTTGCTGTAAAAGGTTGAGAGGTATGTAAATGTGACCTGGTATTTAGTCAGACACAACTTAAATAAATCTGATTTTTTTTTTCCTTGTTAATGTTTTTTGTTCAGATCATCACTGGATCAGAAGGTTGGAAAATGCACCTTAGAGTATTTGGAAACCCATGGCTGCTGGTAGCCCTAGTGGACTTCATACCCCCGGTTTAATGTTAAGGTGTTTAGAAAGGATGTATAAAAAAATGCAAATGCTGAAGAGTAAGACTGAATTTTTTCCCTTAGTTGTGAGTCTTATTTGAGTTATTAATTATTTAAAAGAGCAAAAAAAGAAAAAAGAAACTAAAATGCAGCTCAGAACACCTGTAAAACCTATGGCTTCTGGAGGTCTGTCACCTCCCAGGAATGTAGCTTAATTCGGTGCGCCCCAGTACATTTGTTAAAATGATGCAAAAAAAAAAAAAAAAAAGTTGAAAATTATAACTGATTTCTTTCCTTGCTCATGATTTGTGTTCAGAGCACCATTGAATCAAAAAGGTGAAATGCTATAAAGTGCAATCTAGAATTCCTATGGCTTCTGGGAGCCTAGAGGTCTCTAAACCTGTTGTTTAATTTAATTATTTCCTCCAGCGTTATTACAATGCAGTCAGGCCTGGTTAGTGTATTTTGAAAGGATGCATGAAATAGTTGAAAAACAGAAAAAAATTATGAAAATGTAGACAAATGTAAATGGGTGATTTGGGGAGGCTTTACCAGAAAAATAATTCAGTCTTACACTGTGATGGTGGATGATGAGGGGGCATTAAGAGATGCATATGTGGGGGAAAGAGGCAGAGGGTGGTGGGTCCATAGACCCTTTTGCCTAGGGTGCCATTTCACCTAAGACCCCTCTGAATGTGAGGCTTGTGTCTTGACTGGAAATAGGTCCTTGGGCCAGTTCATCTACCCATTCAACAAATTTAAATAAACAAACAAGCACATTGTATATCCCAAAATGGATGGAAATATATGCAATGGAAATATCAAGAGATGGATAAAGAGCAGATTGTCTGGGAGTGCAAATACTTAACAACCCCAGGGTATTTCAGAGGTAAAAATATTGTAAAACTGAAATGAGTCAGATTAAATTGACAACTAGTTATTCTGAGCCTTTTTGAAGGTCTGTTCTCTTTAGAGCACAAGTCACTAATTCTAATTTTATCTGCTTTGATCAAGTAAATATTATGACAAGTTGGCTTCAGGCACCGGAAGTAACAGTTAAACAGTATGTCAGTAATAAGGAAATGCATTTAAACTGAGATATAAATATATAAAATGTATTCATCAAGGGGAAGATTACATTGGTACAAATATTATATTTCTGGGATACAATGCAAACTTTTATGGATGGTGCAGTGGTAGTGTTGTCGCCTCACATAAAGAGGTTTTCTGGTTCGATTCTTAGCTGGGGTGCTTTCTGTGCAGAGTCTGCATGTCGTCCCTGTGTTTGTGTGAGTTTTCCCTGGGTGCTCTGGTTTCCCCCACAATTTAAAGACAAGCATCTGGAGCATTTCTTTCTGGGCCTCCAGTGAAAATTGGCCTCATTCCCAGTCAACAAATGTAAAATAAAACTTTTGCTGTGGCAACAGCTATTGTTGTATCTTATTATTTAAAAAATTATATCTTACATGCCCCTTCAAATAAATACAGTTTTTGAGTTCTTTATTCACCCTTTCTTTTATTAGCTGATTAGTGATATTTCAGTGCTGCAGGGGAGGCAAAGCCTATTTGTGTTACTAGAACTGGAGTTCACACAGAGATATCTTACTAAAAGGATACAAGTCCTAAACATCATGTCCTACATGGACCGACTCAAAGCCTTGTCAGTAGTCAGTACTACAGACTGCTAAGAGGTGACCTGTGTCCGGCATAGAGAGCATCCTTCAACCCATTACTGATGGATTTACTGCACATCAGTAAGTCCAAAAGCATCAGAAATACCTGGTCTAGGGATCTAAACTTCTTCTGCAACATCAACAGAAAGGTTTGGAGGTGAAGGTATATTTCAAAAAGGATACCATTGCTCTGGAACAGATTCCCCATCCACATCAAACAAATTTCATCCCTGTCCTCATTCAAGTGCAGCTTGAATCTATGGATAGGAAACTGAAAATTTACCCCAGGACTGCCCTCTGTACTACTAATGGAAAGAGGCAGCTCTGAAATACTTTACCCCATGTATGGGTTCCCTCAAAATATCTGTGGTATGACTCCAGTTATTTTCATTAACAGTAATATATAATTATCAACCTCTGAATGGGTAAGGCGAGTCTCTAACCCAATAGGATAGATTAATTTGAGCATGAAAACGGAAACTGGCTAACCTCGAAATGGCCTGTTGGCTGACTGAACCAACTAAGACAGCAGAGCATAACAAGAAGCATACATACACACACGCACGCGCACACACACACACACACACACACACACGCGTGCGCGCACACACACACACGCACACACACACACACACACACACACACCTGTCTATAGGCAGTATTTAAAGGATCACTGAATCACCTGCAGCATGTCTTTTGGGATGTGAGAGGAAGAAGGAAATCAAAGCATCCAGCAAAAATCCACAAAGACACAGGAAAGATGTGTACACGACATTCAAATATATTCTGTTTTCATTTTTACTTTTCTTTTTATTGCATATTTTAAATTACAAAAATTAACTAATAAATATTTACAATAAAACATAATGTGTATATATACCATTGAGGTAGTACGCTGATCTGCATGACATGGTTGTAATCTAACTCTCTCGATTCAGTGCCACACTCCTGCCTTCGTCAACACTCATTCCTGACTGTAGTTGATCTTCTTTCAAACAATCCATCCAACTCTTTGCTTGACATCCACACTTCCTCTTACCTTCCTCCTGTCTGTCCCAAATCTTCCTCACCAGATTGTCTTCTGCATTTCTGCACATGTGCCCAAACCACCGTAATCTGTTCTCTTTGATCTTTTCTGCAATTGGAGCTACTTTGGCTTCTGCTCTTATGTCCTCATTTCTTCATCTCCCACGGTGTGCAATGCATCCTACCACCTTTCTCAGGCACTTCATTTCCATCACCTCTAGCTTCTTCAACTGTTCTGCCTTTACTGTCCAGTTTTCTGTACCATACAGTAGTACTGGTCGCACCACTGTCTTGTACATCTTAATTTTCAGCTTCTTTGGCATTCTTCTGTCATAGACTACACCTGATATGCTATGTCAGTTGGCTGCAGCCCCCCTGATTCTAGCTTTGACCTCTTCATTCAGACTACCCTTCTCCTCAACCAACTCTCAGACATCGTTTAAGCTGTTTACCTGTTCCACTATCTTCCCTTCTATCTCTATTCTCAGCTTCTTCTGATTTCCCCAATTTGCTGCCATTACCACGTCTTATCTGTGCCTAGTTTAATTCTTTGTACCTTCAGATTTGCATTCCATTCTCCCATCTTTTGCTGAAGTTCTAGCTCAGAGTCTGCCTGTACTGCCACATCATCTGCATACAGCAGCTTTGTTGATCTGTCCCCTCCAACCTGTTTGCTGATGTAGTCCATCACCAGTATGAACAGCAGTGGGCTCAGAGCTGAACCCTGGTGTACACTCACTCCCACTGGGAACCCCTCTGTGAAGCTAAACACTGTTTGTACTTGAGTCACTGGGTCCTTGTACACAGCCTGAACTAATTCTACTAATGTTTCTGGGACTTCAGTCCACTGCAGTACTGTCCAGATCAGCTTTCTTGGGACTTTGTCATATGCTTTCTCCAAGTTTAGGAATGCCCAGTTGGACTCACTCCTCATCTCTAATTTCTTCTCAAGTATCTGTCTCAATGCAAACATCAGATCAGTTGTGCTGCATCCTGATCTGAATCCGAACTGCTCATCTCCCATCTTACATTCTTCTACTCTGTGTATCCATTTATCAACCATCCTCTCCAGAACCTTCATGAAATGTGGTAGGAGTTTGATGACTCTGTACTGTCTACAGTTGCGGATGTCCCCTTTGTTCTTGTACACTGGCACAAGTATGTGTATTCTCCAGTCATCTGGTATACGTCTTTCTCTCCACACTGCTATTAAGTATCCTCAGGAGCCATTTCTCCCCTAAATCATCCAGCATCTTTATCATATCTACTGTGACCTCACCTGAGCCTGCTGCTTTTCCCTGACTTCATCTTCTTTTAGTGCTGTTCTTACATCTTCTAAGGTGGGCTCCTCTTCTCCTCTCATCATAGGCTATTTCTGGGGCAGTACAGCTTCTGTGGGGTTTTCTTCATTCAGAAGCTGCTGGAAATACTCTTTCCATCTGCCTTTGATGTCCTGTGGACTGGTTAGCAGGTTGTTGCTGGCATCCCTTATGAAGGGTGTCTGACTATCTTCTTTATCTTTCTGTCTTTACCTTGCAACCTTAAATAGTTTCTTTGTGCCCCTTACTGAGTCACTTTCCAGAAGTTGGTAGAGTGCATCCAATGTCCTATTCTTTGTTATTGCAACTTGTTTCTTAGCTTCTTTGTTAGACACCCAGTAGTCCTTCCTAGCCTGGTCAGTCTTTTCTATCTCCCACTTCTTCCTGCACTCCTTCATTGTTTTGATGATGTTAAGAAAATGTATAACTGCAATGTGCAAGCTTAGATGCATTTAGGGTTAAAAAAAAATTAATATGTTTATTCTGCTTGTTCTGTGTGGAATATGTGCAGCTGCAGGAAAACCTTAATAAGAGAACAATCGATGCTTGAAAGTCTACCATGGTCAGCCGAATGTGTATTGAGGCCAGGGTTGTATCTTGACCCTGGGCAAATGTATCATATCAAGAACTAAACAGCTGAAGAAAGGTAAGAAACAAAGGAGGGCTGAAATTATCCCAAGGCCAGGTTGTTTTTCTCAAACATGTTTTGCAAGACAGCAATTTTCTGACCATGTCATCAGTAAATCTAACAATGTCTTCTTTTCTGAACATGTCAGCAGTAAATCTAACAATGTCTTCTTTTCTGACCATGTCAGCAGTTAAACTAACAATATTTTCTTGTGTACATGCAAAGAACTGTATAATAATAGCACACTGAACCATGGAAAATCAGACAAACCTTGTACCTACATGCTTTGTCTCCTTGCTGCAAGTAATAAAGGGTGCCTTACTTGAACCTTACCTGCATTGATCTTTGTGTTTTCCTTTACAGATTGGTCCTTCGGACCGGAACCCTCTCTTCACCACAGATCAGACGGCCAGGTGGCTGAAACTGTACGGGGAAGAAACCAAATCGGTTCTTCTACAGTCTAAAGACCTCCAACTCAATTGTTGTCAAAAGAGGCCAGTCACCTTCTGATCTGCGACTGAAGGACGGGTTTTCCGCGAATCAGCGATCAATCACATGGGCTCAGGTAAGGTGAATCTACTTTTTCTGTTTCAAGATCAGGGATTAGATGTGTATTGTTTCTATCAGATTGTATTTTCTTACAGTCAGGGATAGAAAAAGGTACAGTCTTGTCATAGATCAGATGAAACAGATGAGTAGGCTTTAGACAGTCATTCTGAAGAGACTATAACAAAATCCGTGGTACACGTAAAAATTTGAAGGCATCAGATAATATTTTCTGTACAGTCTACATAGCAAACAAAATAGGGAAAAATGGGTAATAATTGTACAAAGAGACCCAGAAATCCACCATTAACGGAAGATGCAAAATATATGCAGTCACAGTGTGCAGACAATATTAAATACTTTTCAAAATGGGTTATTAAGTATGAATTTGATGGAAAATTAGAAAAATCCTCACTTATCAAACTTATCAAACAACTCAAAACTGATTCTAAGGGCCAAGTTAAAAAACGACAGTTAGGAATTCCCCAGGCACACAGGTGGCTGGAGGAAGCAAACCGCAGAGACCAAAAGAACAAAGATTCGAAGGCAATGTTTTTAGATAAGGAAGACAATAACTTGGTAATGGCATCGGCACCTCCGCCTCCCCCTCCTTTACCAGAATACGGAGCAAGTGGACAGGTTGATCCACCCCCATTATATCCTATGCTCACTGGAGACAGGGACAGCTTAAAACTGAAATTAACTAAAGTTAGGGATCCCATCGGAACTAGGTCCCGAACAAAGGCAAATAATCAAGAAGAAGGCTCTGAATTATGGCAGGTAGCTAGGGATATATGACCTGTAGAAGAAGAAATATGCCCACTCATAGAAGTTCCGAACCCTCAGGCAGGACAGGAAGATCAGACTCCAACTATCCTAGTGTATAGACCTTGGACTCCGGAAGATATCTGGAAAGCTACAGAAGGGATTCCCCATCCGAAACTTAACTTCTGAAAATTTTCAGAAGATTTACAAGGAATGAGGCTGAGTTATAACTTGAATGGGGAAGAGATAGAAAAAGTAGTTCGACAGATTTTAGGACCAGATTGGTATATGATTTGTGGCAACTGGAATCCTCGTGACGCTGCCCAAAAACCCCTCCCACATAGCAGCGCAGAATTAGACACTAGAGTGAAGGGAATTATAGACCGCATCTCTGAGACATGGAAACCTAGGGCAGACTGGACTTGCATTAATTAATGTGTCCAGCAGGAGGGTGAATCAGTTGACCAATATTTTGCTAGACTGTTAGAATGTTTTAACAACCACTGTGGAATGCAGGTTCCTGAAGATCAAAAACAAGATTCCCCATATGAACAACAGCTGAAAAATGCATTTCTAAAAGGTAGCAGTACATCTATAAGCAGTTTCATTACAAAACACATGGTCAACCATCGAACGAGCAGATTACATTCACTACTCGAATATGCCAGACATGCTGAAAGGCATTTTAATAGCAAAAAGAAGAAGAAGGCTCAGGTATTTTCCGTAGAAGACAGAGCAGAAGTTTATCTAGTGCACCCCGGGAAAAAGGGCAGGAAAAACACACAGGGAGGTAAGCAGTCTGATCAGCGATCAGAAGACTTTGAAGGACGTAAGAAAAGGGGATAATGTTTTAAATGTGGTAAAAAGGGACATTTGGCAAGGGACTGCAGGAAAAATAAGAAAGCAACAACGGAAGATAAAGAAGGTGAGGACTGACTATATGATAGTCAGGAATCACAAGAAGAGACCAGTAGAGAAAGGACAAACGAGGATGTGAAAAGGGTAATAGAGGAAGTACAGGAAATCAGTGATGGTGCAGAAGATGAAGTACTAGATTTAGCTTTGTTGAGCCTGGAGCTCTATTTAGCAGATACAAAACCGGAAGTTACACTTTTAGTGGAAGGCAGTGAGGTTACATTTTTGTGTGATTCAGGGGCATCACGGACCTTGATACACCCCTCCAAATTACCAGACAATTCAGAGTCATCTGATTACATATTGGTCAAAGCAGCGAATGGGCAGCTATACCGGGAGCCCCTCTCCTGCAATATCACCATAACAGATCCTGTTTCAGGATTAACACAAATAAGTAAGATTGTAGTTTCTGCGAAATGCCCAGTAAATCTCTTGGGCAGGGATCTTATGCAGTTGTTTGGCATAGCGGTGGTTCCAACTATGCAGGGCATGGAAGCCCAGCGACAAACTGACACCTTTATGGTTCAATCGGGGAGTGAAACGTTTTATTGGTACAGTCAGGACCAGATTACGACTGGTCCAGGGACTGTGACCAAAGAACTGATGAACATAGCCATCAGTAAGTTTACCTCCCAGGACATTGATAAACAGCACCTGCTACATTGCACCCTGTATTTTTGTAACACACCAGGGCCTGATAATGAGTATGAAAAAGAATTATTTAAGCATCGTACAAACAGATTGGTACTAAGAAACTTATACTGGGACGCAAAAGGGAATAGTGTAGCCAGCTGTTCACTGCCCCAGGAGTTTTTGACACTTTATAAATCCAATTGACTACCACATGTAAGCTTAACCAAGAATAAAAACATACGGTGGGCAGACCTAGGGGAGAGAGTTACAAGATGGGAAAACAAACAGAACTGGAGTTGTCAGGACAGGGAATACAAGTACAAAAATTGAACTGGATAACTCAAGCCAACCCAGCTGTACATTTGCAGTCTCACGAAGATAGCTGATGGGTACTCCTGTTGACGGAAGAAGAAAAAGCCTTGCGGGGTATACCAGAGACCCTCTGGTCAACAGGGAAATCAGATGTAGGACTTATCCGTATGGCAGGACCAGTTAGTATCATACCAAAGTCAACGTTTAGACCACAAAAGAGACAGTATCCCTTAAGAAAAGATGCAGAGGCAGGAATAAAACCTATCATAGCAGCATTCCTTAAGGGAGGGGTGCTAGTGGAATCTCCCAATTCCCCGTGTAATACACCTTTATTTCCAGTTAAAAAAGTCAATGGAAAGTGGCGTATGGTCCAGGATTTACAAGCTGTAAATGATGCCGTAATACCAAGGACACCTATAGTGCCAGATCCACTCACCCTGTTAAATGATTTAAAACCTGAGCATAAGTATTTTTCTGTGGTAGATATCAGTAATGCATTCTTTTCAATACCAATACACCCAGATAGCCAGTATTGGTTTGCATTCACATTTCAGGGAAAAAAGATACACATTCACGTGACTGCCACAGGGATATTTTGAGAGCCCTACAATATTCTCACAAGAAATGTCAAGCAACCTGGCAAGGTTTAATCTGCCAAAGGGTAGTCAGGTCTTACTTTATGTTGATGACATTTTGTTAGCGGCCCCCACCCTGCAGGATTGTAGGGAAGATACTGTAGCACTTCTACGATTCTTAGCTGCTGAGTGACATAAAGTAAACAAGGACAAACTGCAGCTGTGTAAAAGACAGGTAAAGTACTTGGGATATATAATATCCAAGGGAGGTAGAACTTTAGATGAGGACAAAAAAGGGTCAATCTTGCAGGCACCAAAGCCTACTACCAAGAAGGAAATGATGTCCTTCTTGGGAACGACAAATTTCTGTCGAAGCTGGATTCCAAACTATGCCTTGGAATCTGCACCCTTAACTGACCTCATATATAAGACACCGATGGCAGCGCAGGATTTGTTACAATGGACATCAGAGGCAGAATTTGCTTTTTGTAAACTGAAACAATTGATAGCATCCTCTCTAGTTCTGGGATTGCCAAACTATCTTAAACGTTTTTTCCAGACTGTAGATTGCAAGCAGGGTTATATGACATCAGTACTAACACAACAATATGGGGATAAGCAACGTCCCATAGCTTACTATTCATCACAATTAGACCCAGTAGCACGATCTTTGCCACACTGTGTACAGGCAGTAGTCGCGGCAGCAATGGCAGTGCAGGCTTCGGCTTCAGTAGTCTTGTTTCACCCACTCACTCTAAGGGTACCTCATGCAGTCGCAATTATTTTATTACAAGAAAAAGTAGCATATCACTCTCCTGCTAGGCATCTCTCCTGCATGACCATATTGTTGAGCCAACCTCATATGACAATTGAACGATGTACGACCTTAAACCCTTCTACCCTGCTCCCAACTCCTGCAGACGGCACACTACATCGCTGCCTGCAAATAATTGAGCAGAAGACATTACCTAGGAAAGACCTCACGGATGTCCCCTTGGATAATGCCGAGGTGACATACTACGTGGATGGCTCGTGCAAAAGGGGCCCTGCAGGATAGAACCTAGTAGGATATGCAGTAGTCTCTGATACTGAAGTTATAAAAGCAAAATCCTTACCATATCATTTATCTGCACAGGCAGCAGAATTGATTGCTCTGACACGAGCATGTACCTTAGCAAAGAATAAGTGTGTAAACATCTTCACTGATAGTCAATACGCTTTTTCCAATGTACATGTGTTTGCACAACAGTGGAAAAACCGTGGAATGATAACATCTACTGGCAAACCTATAAATCATGCGCAGCTTATTTTAGATCTCTTAGAATCCATTCAATTGCCTCGAAGGGTAGCTATTTGCAAATGTACAGCTCATACTAAACAACAGGACATAATTTCAAAAGGTAATGCGAGAGCTGATGCAGCTGCAAAACAGGCAGCTACAGAGGTATTCCTTCTAGATAAGGAATTACAACCCTCTGAAACCTTGAATTTAGATATGTTTAAAACAATGCAGATACTCACTACGCAAGCAGAAAAACAACGATGGATAAGACGAGGAGCAATCCTCGAGAAGGGGCTGTACATCTCTAAGGAGGGAAAACCAATACTACACTCTAACTTGTTCTGCTATGTGGCATTGTTGAGCTGTGGGCAGTGCCATGTCTCAACGGGGGGGATGGTACAGCTGGTGAACCAGGTGTTCACAACGTACGAATTTAAAAACTATTCTAAAAAATGTTGTTTAATGTGTCAAATCTGTAACAAACACCATGCACAGGGGCGATAAAGCCTAAGCAAGGGAGTTTCACCACACCACCATATCCGTTTCACACTATCTGTATGGATTTCATAGAACTAAACAAATGTGAAAACAAGAAGTACTGCCTTGTCATTATAGATATGTTCTCCAGGTGGGTGGAAGCTTTTCCAACCAAAAATCCAGATGCAGCTACAGTAGTAAAGGTACTTGTTAAGGAAATTATTCCAAGGTTTGGCATCCCGGAGAGAATATATAGTGACAACAGTACGCACTTTGTAAATCAAACCATACAGCAGTTGAGTAAGTTTTTTGGTATTTCTCTTAAAAATCATTGTGCATATCATCCGCAGTCTGCAGGGCTGGTTGAAAGGCATAATGGCATACTGAAAAGCAAACTAAGGACATTGATAGCTGAAACAGGAAAAACCTGGCTGTACTGTTTACCTTTGGCATTGTTGAGCATGAGAACTGTCCCTAGAGCAAAAGGACTGACTCCTTTTGAAAAGCTGTATAGAAGGGCTTATTACACACCCCAGTGGAAACCTCTCATGTCATCAGACCAGGAAGCTGATTTTACACTAGCTGAATATATGAAAAAGTTGTTGAGTTCTAAACATCTGTTGCAGTTCAATTCTGTTTCAGGTCAGAAGCAAGCCGAAATCTCGGAAGTGACAGTGACGCCAGGAGACTGGGTGTGGATTAAAATTGTGAAGAGAAAAAACTGGGGGTCGCCAAAGTGGGAAGGTCCCTACCAGGTACTTCTGTCAACACCAACTGCAGTTAAGATAGCAGAGCGGGCTTCATGGATCCATCTGACACACTGCAAGCTAGTAAAAGACTTAGAGTTGGGTAAAGATCTTACCTCTCCACCGGGACCCTAAGCACAAAGTCTGGCTACAAAGGGGGGTCAGATCAATAGGAAGTGGCTCGTCTCAACCCCAGTGAAGCAACCATCGGTGCTGAAGGTCCTATTAGGGAAGAGAGTAAGATCGACAGAACCCAAAATGAAGACTGATTTCCATCCCTTTGGGAAGAATGGAGAAGATAAGGGCAATATGGAGCAACCATCCCCACAGAAATATTGCACGACCATCCTATTGGCCATCATGGTAACAGTAATCTTTTTGTTATGGCCGTTTCTCTTCTCTGCTACACAAGTAGAACTAAGTAAGCGTGCAGAGTGGCACCCGAACTTCAATACTTACCAGGCAATCAAATATGTGTATGAAGAAACCTTCAATGTTTCGAATTGCTGGATCTGCACAGCTTTACCAACAGTATATGGGGGATTACTGCTAACTTCAGTTCCCCTAGGGGCTAATAAGACCTGGGAAAACCTAATTCATGACACATCGAATGTTACATCAGAAGATAAAGTAGCATTACAATTGTCTATTTGTCAAAAGGGAACTGTGTGTTTCCATAAGAATTATACAGTCAGGGTAGGATGGAGCCATTGCAATGTAACAGTTCCTTATAGATGCTACACTAAACCTGATAACACCGGATCTTATTGCAATACAAACTATGATTCATTTTTTGAATTGATGCATAAAACAATTGAGGAAGTAAAACGTGATTCTGTTCTCTACAAACAACTGTCTATAATTGACAGAAAAATGTTTCACGCAGGACAAGTGTATGTTTATAGTAAAGCTACCACTAAAGTAGAAGATTGTTACTTTATATGTGGAAGAAAAGCATATAAATGGCTACCTGAAAACTGGTCCGGTAGCTGTTTTTTGGGGTACCTGGTTCGGGCCATACGACACACGGCAGTTTTACCTCAAGGAAAAATTCGGAATGTCCAAGAAATTAAGAAGCCTGCTAATCCAGTGGGACAAATCAATGCACCTTGGAAATACCATCATGACTTAGGCCCTGGGAATAACAAAGGACTATCGCACATGGATCTGGGTTGATGACGTCATATCGTGGGCAGGCATATTACCAGCATATGGAGCAACGAAATCAATCTGGGAGCTGAGAAAACTATCTAAACTTCTTGAAATAATGAGTAATGCAACCTTTTCTGCCCTAGAATTGGTAACCGATGAACTGACTGCCATGAGAACAGTGGTACTTCAAAATTGCATGGCTCTTGACTTCACCCTACTGGCGAAAGGAGGTACGTGTGCTTTAATCCAGGAGGAGTGCTGTTTGTACATTCCTGACAACAAACACGAGATAGACAACCATCTTGAAGTAATTCAGCGGGTGTCGGCCATGACCAAACCAGGACCAAACCCATTGATGGACTTTTTCCAGAAATGGTTCGGGGGTTGGGGCAGCATCCTGATGAACATTTTGATTGCCATCTGTGTAGGAATAGCCTTACTGATGGTGTGTGGATATTGCTGCATCCCCTGTATGAAAGAACTAGTTAAGAATATAGTAGACGTTTCAGTTTCAGAAACTTTATACCAAGATGCTGAATTCGAGGAATTACTTAAATCTAAAAAAAATGCTTTCACAGGCTTAAACTGAATGACTCTCTAACTGCAAATCCTAAGTAGGAAATGTTTATGAGAAGAAAAACTGTTTATGCTTGTTTTGAAGGAAGAATAAAGTATTAAAAGGGGGGAAATGTTAAGAAAATGTATAACTGCAATGTGCAAGCTTAGATGCATGTAGGGTTAAAAAAGAAATTAATACGTTTATTCTGCTTGTTCTGTGTGAAATATGTGCAGCTGCAGGAAAACCTTAATAAGAGAACAATTGACGCTTGAAAGTCTACCATGGTCAGCAGAATGTGTATTGAGGCCAGGGTTGTATCTTGACCCTGGGCAAATGTATTATATCAAGAACTGAACAGCTGAAGAAATGTAAGAAACAAAGGAGGGCTGAAATTATCCCAAGGCCAGGTTGTTTTTCTCAAACATGTTTTGCAAGACAGCAATTTTCTGACCATGTCAGCAGTAAATCTAACAATGTCTTCTTTTCTGGCCATGTCAGCAGTAAATCTAACAATGTCTTCTTTTCTGATCATGTCAGCATGCAAAGAACTGTATAAGAATAGCACGCTGAACCATGGAAAATCAGACAAACCTTGTACCTACATGCTTTGTCTCCTTGCTGTGAGTAATAAAGGGTACCTTACTTGAACCTTACGTGCATTGATCTTTGTGTTTTCCTTTACAGATGACGTCCTGGACTTCTGCATTCCACCACCAGCTTTCCTTATGTACCTTATTTCCATACCTGGTTCGGCCACATATCTTTTCTGTAGTCCTAACACATGCTGTTTTAGGCGCTGCCACTCTTCTTCAAAGCCGCCTATTTCTTCCTCTTCTTAGGATGCTACCTCCCTGAGTAATTCCTTGAACTGCTGTACTTTCTCTCCAGTCAACTTCCAGGACTTCAGCCTGGTCTCTGTTGACCTTAGAGCCTTCCTGACCACTGCTTGCAGCGGCAACTTGTGGGTCAGCGTTGCATGATGGCTACTCTTGTCTTGAAGTCTCTCTTTCTCTGGCTACTATCAAGACATTTGCCAGTCAGAAGGCTAGAATGGCTTCTCCTTCTTTATTCCTGTTGCCCCACTCATGTGGACCCAGACAGTCCTCATGTCCTGTTCTGTCTGTCCCGATATGTGCATTTAAGTCACTCATTATCAACACCAATTCATGTTGTCCTGCTTTATCTAGTAGGTCCTGCAACTGCTTTTCCTCACTGTCACAACCCTGTCAGGCATAGACTGAGATGAATAGTGCCCTATCATTACACTGGAGTGTGAGAGACATATTTTGCACTGTCAAGTGGCTAGCCCTGCCCTGGCACACAGTCTGTGATCTGTGTTCTCCTATTTTGAGGATATTGCGCACCACAGTAGATGCCCAAAGCAGTTGGTTTGTACAATTCTTCTTCCTATAGAGCACCATGTAGAGTCTGTGCTGCTGCCCACAGCTCCATTCATTGGGGAGTTTGAGATTGAAACACTCAGCATGTCTTTCGGACAAGGAGAAACCCCATGGAGACACAGAGAGAACATGCAAACTCCAAACAGGCATTGGTCGGAGGTAAGGATCGAACCTTGTGCATGGAAGATGCAAACTCCAAACAGGCATTGGTCGGAGGTAAGGATCGAACCTTGTACCTTGTGCATGGGAGGTGAAGACCTTAACATCTGGTCTGTTTAAACAAAGAATACAGTCTCACAATGAAAACAGGCTTAGCATTAAAACTTCTGAAGATTAAAAATGGCTAGAGGTAAAAACAAGGTGCAGAAAATATATAAAGCAAAAACAGAAAAACTGCACCAAGTTAACACACAAAAAACGACGTTTATTCAAACCAAAAACAAAACAAAGGAAAAAGGTAAGCACTTTCAACTGCTGTTGCTTCAGACACTACTATAAAATAACAAGCAGCAAACAGGTGCATTCAATTAACTGAGAAAGCCAGTCACATGATGCTATGCAAAGACAAATAAAGGTATAGTGAACTGCAAAGGAGAAGAAATACATTACACTAAATAATCAATCATCACTAAAACCTAATAATAAAATAATAAAAGCACAAAGTTAAAGACAATATTATAAAAATATATAGCAATAAATACACACATATATATATATATATATATATATATATATATATATATATATATGCCTATATATATATACACACACATATATATATATATATATATATATATATATATATATATATATAAAATACACAAACTAAACACAAACTTAATGTTAATGTTTAAGCCATCTAGCTTTTAAAAAAGGTTTCAGGGAAGTAGTACCATTAAGGCCAGGCTAATCATGTAATGCATACTGATAGTTCCCATACCTTTAGGTTTTTTGTTATTCAAAATATACCTAGTAGTATACGAGGTGGGGACATTGAGAATACTACAGAGAGCTATGAACAAAAATGGATCCTTAGACTTAATGCAGAGAAATACCCTGGCATTAATGATACCTTTTTTAAAAGCTAGATGGCTTAAACATTAACATTAAGTTTGTGTTTAGTTTGTGTATTTTTTATATATATGTGTATATATAGATATGTATATATATATATATATATATATATATATATATATATATATATATATATATATGTATATGTATTTATTGCTATATATTTTTATAATATTGTCTTTTAACTTACTAGTGCTTTTATTATTTTTATTATTAGGTTTTAGTGATGATTGATTATTTAGTGTAATGTAGTTCTTTCTCCTTTTGCAGTTCACTATACCTTTTATTTGTCTTTGCATAGCATCATGTGACTGGTTTTCTCAGTCAATTGAATGCACCTATTTAACTGCTTGTTATTTTATAGTAGTGTCTGATGAAGCAACAGCAGTTGTGAAAGCGCTTACCTTTTTTTCCTTTTTGTTTTTTGGTTTGAATAAACGTCATTTTTTGTGTGTTAACTTGGTGCAGTTTTTCTGTTTTAGCATTAAAACTTCTCTACCTTTGAAACTCACATTCAATGAAACAGCATCAAAATCCACATTCAAAGAAAATGCATCTGGCCAGTGGCAGATTAAGTTTATCTTTGGACTGTTTTCAAATCATAGCCTGATCTACAAGGCCATGGAACGTATTATCATGGAACTTATAAACAAAGATACTGGCAACCTTCAAACACTGGACCCTACCCAGTTTGGGTTCGTGAAGGGCCAGTCATGTCTCCTGAACCTGATTGACTTCTTCAAATCACTATTCCAGAGCTGTGGACAAGGGTAAGGCTGTCCACATTGCCTATCTGGACCTTGCCAAGGCCTTCAACACCATCCCCCACTCTGGAATCATAGATAAACTTACTAAGCTGGGCATTAATCCCTACATCACTCGATGGGTTGCCAACTGGCTTACTGACAGAACTCACACTGTAAAAGTAGCCAACTCCAAATCCAGCTCCAGACAAGTGATAAGTGGAGTACCCCAGGGTTCAGTCCTGGGACCACTCTTGTTTGGCATCTACTTCTCTGAAGTACAGGCCAACACTAAGGGACTCTGGCTAACAAAGTTCGCAGATGACTGCAAACTGGGAGCCATTATTGAATCCCCAAATTATGTGGATATTCTACAAAAGGGCCTTACAGAAACAGATGCTTGGTGCCAGAGCCATGGGCTCAAGCTTAATGCCAAGAAATGTATAGTTATCCCCTTTGGGAAAAAGCATGAACCCATGAATTACCACATAGGTGGCAGTACACTAAACACCGAAAGTGTGTTAAGAGACTTAGGGACACAGGTGGACAGAGGTCTCACCTTCGATAACCACATCGTCATAACAGTCCGGAAATCCTTCTATGTGGCACACCTCATCACTAAGGGCTTTTCATCCAGAAAAAAGGAGGTCATTGTCCCACTGTACTCATCCCTCATTAGACCCATTATAGAATACAACACCCCGTTTGGTATGTACCTCTCAAGACATCTGCAACAACTGGAAAGGCCGCAGAAATACCTCACTAAAAGAATCACAGGCCTAAGCAGATGCCCTGTGCTGACCATCTAAAATAACTCCAGCTATACTTTGTCACATATCGTCTTCTCAGAGGCGATCTCTGCTTAACATACAAACCCAGAGCTGTTGGACATGCTACACTTAAAGAAATCTCAATCCCTCAGAGCCACATGCTCCAGAGATCTAAACCTTGTCATCGCAATGAACAAAATATGCTGGAGGGATAGATTCATGACTCAGAGACTCCCCAGACTCTGGAATAGTCTGCCCATACATGTCAAGCAGAGTGCCTTTTTGGCCCTCTTCAAAAGGAACCTTGACAATTGGATGGGAGATAGGAAATTCACCCTGGGGATCACGTCAGTCGCCCTGCTAGACAGGGGGCCTGTGAAGTAAATATTGTGGGAAGAAATAGCCAGGGAATTGTTATGGCTAGGCTTGTATAGGCCCTAGGGCCTATAGCCTAGTACCACCCTATGAACTTATTGCACACATTTTTAGCACCACAAAGAAATTATTTGATTCACCTTCCTGATTGTATTAAATTATAATATATAATAATTAAATTATATCCCTTGTACAATACACCACCACTTGTTAGAGTGGTATAGTTTTGAACATTTTTCCAGTAAGCAATGAAACAAAACATATGAACCAATAATGACAAACCTGCCCAGTTTAGAACATTTCAACCATAAAAGGCCACTCATAACTTCTGTCATTACAATCCATCAATATCAGGCAATATGTACAATCTCTGCAGAAGTAAAAATCATCTGAATAATGCCACATTAAAGAGATTTGTAACTAATGCAAAGGTTTTTGCTAGCAAACAACTTTATATTTCAGTGTTTCATCTACAAATTCATTGCCTGCTACCCTTGAAAAATAAATTGCCTATGTTACATTTAAAAAATGGTAAGCTGGTAATATTGCAATAGGGAATGGATGGCAAACTGAAAAAAGGTTCATAGTTACTAAGCATCTCATCCAAAGGAAGACATACTCAAAACTGCAGCACCTTACTCCCTTAAAATACAACACAGTATCAGCAATCCATCTACATACTGTGGGAGTAAAACCCTCAATCATTTGCATCAACACAGACATGTGCGAACTGTTGTGCTACTAAGACTACTTTAAGTTTCTGTCCCACATTATACCATTTGCTAAACAAAACAGGTGAACATTGTAAATAGACTTGAAATGAGCAGCAGTAAACTTCTATTCCCTTGAAGCTCACAGTTCCTTAAAAATGCATGTGAAAGTAAATTCCTTGAAAATGCAGCTTGGAATTTGGAGTAGAGGATTCAGGCTTTTGTTTCCTGTAACTAAGGTGTGCAGCTTGAGCCTAAGCAAGTTACTAACCACCTGCTAACCCTAACTAGGGCATTTCACTGTCTCACACACACCTCAACCTCTTAGTGTAAGAAATCTAGACAAAGTCTAAAATAAATATGGGCAGATTATAAATATTGCTCTCACAAAATTGCTAGAAAAACAGGATTCGTGTTAATACGCATTTTTCTAAAGGATATGAAGTCTAAACCTCAAATGTCTGTCATTATTTAGCAACTTCATTCCTTTTTATAAGGAACAAGAAAGAATATAGGGCAAAAATCTGGACATTCTGCAAAAAACCTGGACAGTTGAGGGGTATGCTACCCGGATATTCTGCAAAAACCTGGACAGTTGAGGGGTATGCTACCTACCTGTTTTGCACACACACACACACACACACACACACACACACACACACACACACACACACACACACACACACACACACACACACACACACACACACACACAAACTACTATACCTCTCAACCTCTAAGTGCAAGAAATCTGGACAAAGCCTGTCATAACTAGGGGACAAAGGCCCAAAACTAGGGACACATTTTAAATATTGCTCATATAAACATAGAAAGTTGCTAGAATAACAAGATTTGTTTTAGAATACATTTTTTTCTGAAAGATATGAAGTCTGAAATTCAAATGCATGTCATTATTTACAAACTTTAATTCTTAGATCATATCAGTGATTTGTCAAAAAAGACAATTTTTATGAGGAACAGACTAAAAATATAAGGCAAAAATCTGGACATTCTGTGAAAATCTGTACAGTTGAGAGATATGAGTATCACAAACATACTCCCCCTACATCTCTCTTACAGCCCACCCATACCTCTTAACCTCTTAGCGCAAGAAATCTGGAGAAAGCCTATCATAATGGAGGGGGGGGGTCAAAGGCCCAAAACTAGGGACACCTTTTAAATATTGCTCTTACAAACTTAGAAAGTTGATAGAACAACAAGTTTTGCATTAGTATGAATTTTCTGAAGGATATGAAGTCTAAAGCTGAAATGTTTGACATTATTTTCTGACTTCAGTCTTCAATGATTTGCCAGAAAAACACAATTTTATGAGAAACAGACCAAAAATATGAGGCAAAACTCACACACACACACACACACACACACACACACACACACACACACACACACACACACACACACACACACAAACACACACGCACATACCTTCCTCTCACTTGCTTGTTCATGGTCTGCAGTCCAAACATCTTATGGAATTCAAATTCCACATGTGAGGAAGATGAAGACATAAACAATCAGTCGCACAGACTCAGGAGATGAAAACAGGTTGCAAACACCTGTTGCATCTGTGTGACCAGACTCAAAGGGTAATGCCCTTAAAATAAAAAAAAAGGATTTTTTTTTAATTAAAAGAAAATGAATCTCCCTTGAATATGTAGTCAATGCCACAACCAGTTGTTGCAGCTTAGGTGTCAGTACACCATACTGGCCTGTACCGTCACAAAAAATCCCTGCACCTTAGAATGTTTCTGTTGGTTTCCCCCACCCCTTTATGCTGTCTTGTGCCTTAGGTCACTTTATGGACTACTTCCTGGTGTCTAGAGTAACCCTCCACCCATGATCCCTATACTAACTTTGGTGCTTTCAGAGCACTATAAAAAATTCCTTGGTGTTCAGTGGTCCCCCCCTCCTGTATCCTGTAGTAACATTGATGTCAGCACAGTATTTTACTGATGCATCACTGGTGGTCTAGCATATCCCCCCTCCCCACTCCCTGTTGTAATGTTGGTGCCAGTATGGTGCTTAAACTGTTAATCCCTGTTGTCCAGTGGTTTCCCTTACTCCCAATCTCTGTTTTGATATTGGTGCCATTATGGTACTTTTAAAGTAAGCCCTGGTGTCTAGTTGTCCCCCTTATCATCTTCGTGTTCAGCTGTCGAACATGGCCATTTCACCGGGTTCACTACTACAACATGGTGGGGATGGTCTTGCAGATCTACATGGCCAAACACTTTCTTGAATTACTTGACTGTGTAGGTGCCTGCCTGAGGGCAGTTCCAGGGATAGACCTCATGGCTAATTAACATAGAATGCATCATTATTATTCATTATACAATGACCCTCCATTAATATTCAAAAACGTGCACGCTGATTGGCAGCGTGCACGTTGTGAATCTGAGTTATAGTAATGGAAAAAGGTCCGATCGCCCAGACTTTTTCCATTACTATAACTCTTTTTTTTACAGCAACAGAGAACGCAAGATCTCTGTTGCTTTACACTGTCTTGCTATGTTAAACGAGTTCTATGGTGGGTTTATGTTATATGGTATTTCCTGGAAGGTGGCTGGGGTTAAGTGTGGGGTAAAGCTGGAGTTAAATTTGTTAGCCAGTAGCTTTCCTATATCTCCTGGCTCCATGAACATGGCTCAATTTGCAACCAATTTGGCATACTGTTGTGTGCTGACTTTGAGGTTTCTGACATAACTCAAGAAGGCCTTATGGTTGTCTTTGGTTGAGAAGCTAACCTTAGCTCAAAATTTACTTTCTTGGACTTAATTTGCCTTCTTAGTTTTCTATTTAGCTTGATGAGGGAGTTTTTTTTAACCTTTTTGTGTGTTAGTGTTCATAATTTTAGCTATGACCTTTTTCTTTTGTTGTGAAATCTGTCTACTTTTGGATTCCACCCAGGTGGTTTGTTTTTTGAGATTGTTTTTGGCTTACTTCTGGTAGGTACAGCAGCCATTAGCATGGCTGTATAAAGTGTATGTGAACAATTCAGTATATGCTACTGTGGTATCAGAGTTTGGAGAGGTTTGTAATTTTGAGATGTTATTACTTAATAAAAGATAGTTTGCCTTGGAACAGTTCCTAACAGTTACAAGGTTTACTGGGATTCCAAAGCTGATTTTTATTGAAAAAGACATTGCTTTGTGATATGACCTTATCAGAGATGACTTGACACTGGGTGGGGTGAAGCATTCTTGCATATTTGTGAGTATCATGTCCAATATGTTTGCACCTCTAGGGGGTGTATGCACTGGCTGATCTAGGGTGTTTGTGTTTACACTGTCCAGGAATCTCTGTGCCTACAAATCTGGGGTGGTGTAGGATTCCCAGTTTATAGAAGGGTAATTAAAGTCCCTCATGAGTATGTTATTTGTTTGAATGGCAAATATCTCTTGTAGGATTAAGTATGACCTGTGGGTTTCTGGAGATATAGAGGGTGACCTACAACTTGCTAAGATATAGTATGGGACTTTGTCTATGGTAATCTGTATACAGAGAAACTGTAGTACATTGTCCTGTTTACCTAACTTAGAGGACTGCTTGTTATTGATGTATATTGAGACAGCTCTGTACTTACTCCCTTTCTGTGCAGTTGTTGGTCTAAATGTGTGGAAGGCATTGAATCCTTGTATTGCCAGGGTACTCTCTCCAGCTTTAAACCATGTCTCAGTAACTGCACAACTGTCTGCATGCTCCAGGGTGAGGAGAGCTTGTCGGGAGGGAGTGCAGCTTCTTGTTTAGACTCCTGGCATTGAGCAGTAGCACCTTTATATTCCCTTGAGTTCATTATGCTATGTGGGAAGGTTTGTCAATTGTCATTGCTGGAAAAAGGCTCTGGGGGAGGGTAATGTTTACCCAAATATTAAAGGCCAGGTACAGACCATCCTTGGCAAAAAAAACATGGTCTGTTAACCATATCCTCCCATGATGACAGATATTGTTATATCCTTAGAATGACACCAGAAATGAGCCAGATATTAAAGTCAAGCATCTTTTGTTCATATAATGGCATCATCCTTACTGAGGGGTAATATACTGCTCAAGTACACTTTACTTTAATCCTGTCTATAGCCTGCATGTTTTTGTTTAATACAACCACATTTAATACTGCATTTCATGATACTTTTTGACTCATATCAGATAAAATATTCCAGTTCTACGTACTGCATCAAAAATCCCCTCTCCACTCATACAGCTTTTAGTAGTGATTTTCATTTGCTGAAATTTTAGCCATTTGCTTTCTGCTACACAGTATCTGCACTAAAAACTATTTATTTCCTGGAGAATATAGTGACCTGTCTCACTGGGCTCAAGGACACAATGCCCTCTATCCTATATCCCCACACTTTTGTACCTAACTCTCCATCTAACAGGCCTTCCCAAGACCTTGATCTCTGAATTGTTCCACACTCCCATCCCGAACAAAACACTAACTAAATCTCCATTAGCCACACATCTTCTGCAGAAAGTTGCGAGTATCTTCTTCCTACTAAATCATCCTGGAGGAATGCAATCCACCCTTTGTACTAAATTCCTTGGCATGCCTTGCATATCTTTCTCCTATACATGTCTAAATTCAGCACCTGAGTTTTCCATATCCCTTCATAAGGGTAGCCTTGCAACCTAATTGGGTAAATACTGACCTATCAGCCTGTCACGCCTCATCTACAAAGCCATGGAATGTATTAAATGTAACTTCATAAATTGTGATATCAAGACTGTTGTTAAGACTTGACCCCCGACAATTTGGCTTTGTGTAGGGTAGGTCCCATATATTTCATCTGGTGGATTTCATCAAAAGTGCTATGGAATCTATTGATGGTAGCCATGTAGAACATACAGCATATCTTGACTGTAAAGGCCCTTGACACTAATCTCCATGCTTGTATCATACAAAAGCTAAACGCTTTAAAAATCAGCCCACATGTGGTAAGTTGGGATGCAAATTAGCTTATAGTGAGAACCCACACAGTGCAAGTTGCAGGAGTCTCATGTGAAAATATGACACTAACCAGTGGTGTCTCTTAAGGCTTCATGCAGGGACCTCTCCATTTTGGTATTTATTTCTCAGATCTCCTATTAGAAGCCAAGACCTCTGCAGATGACAAACCCTCCAAAATGAACTCTTCATTCTAAATGATAAAAATAGAAGTAACACCAGTTTGGTAGGCAACATTTCCCCTTTTCATACTGTATAAACAAGACACCACTATAAAATGAAAAAGTAGTCAGGGACTGTGGTATTTGGGTTGGTAGCTCCTTCCCTTTTGACTGTCATGTGACAGCAGTTATTTAGCCCAATGAATTGCCAAAGGAGCATCATTAAGGTCTAAAGAGTTGATGATTCCCTTATACTCAATATTAATCAGGCTGAGTACAGTGCCTCTTTTGGGATGTATATCACAAAATGTAACAAAAAAATTGAAATATAACAGGCCTAAAATTCCTGAGCTATTCAGTGTCTAAAAGACTTTTAAGTGGTGATGTATATCTCACTTACAGCACCATAAGAAACCCAGTTGCCCTGGACCTCCTGTTTCTCTGCAAGTCCAGTATCTCCACCAGTATTAGAATCAGGGACCTAAATATTCACCAACAAATAAATATAACTTGGTGGAGGGACAGGTTTATAACCATGTGCTTTCCAAACATCTGGAATAAACCTCCCCATACATCTTAAGCAATGGGACTTGGTACCTGCCTTTAAACACAGCCTAGATGACTGGGTGGATATCCACAAACATATGCTGGGATTAACTGGTATGGCTGTCTTGGAGAAAGGCAGTGTGACCCAAGGGATGGTATTGGCAAGACATGAATGGTCATGAGACTCAGTGGCCTTCGAATACCTCTGTAGTTATGAATTTATAAATCTTAGCAGAAATGAGGCCTAGTCTGCCAGCATACCCCATCCTCCCCTAACTTTCTAGAGACCTTTAACCTGTCTTCGGCAATGCCATTGCTTCTGTCATTATACACAACTGTTCACAGTAAGTTTGGATATTGTGAACCCACTTACTATGTTCATTAAGAGGTACATGTCTGGACAATTATAATGCCATAGCCCAAATCACTATCTGCACTATATATTGACTCTACCAGTGATGATACTCAAATTTTGCAGTACTTGCCCCCCAAAAGTCTAAATGTTTGCATCAGTGCAGCTTAATAATTAATTCTTTCTGTCTTCTACTTGTACCAAACCTTTTTACCTCAGAATTGCAGTTCCTTGTTTCTCCATATCAAAATCTTCTAAAGGAATTTCCACCTTTCCAATATGAAAATGCACAATTTTGACCCAAATCCATTCCAGTCCTGTAACCTTAAATGCATTCCCTACCTTTGGCAGCACAAAACCTGGTTAGTTACTGACAGTCCTCAGCAAAAAGTTTAAGTGCACTTCACTTCCATTGTACCATGACCAAGTTCTAACTAAATCTATGCCCTAGACCCTCCATAGCAAACAAAAACAAGTTCTGTAATGGCGACACCTTAGGGGTGTACCTCTTTTGAGTCCCACCTCATTTATCAAGTCTTAGCTTGTTACTAAATAAATGCTAGGGAACATGCAGAACATTATGACCACATTTCTGAATTTTTGCACAATTCTGTACCCAGTTTCCTTAAGAACCTTACAAATATCCTGCATGTCTTGGAACATCTCTTTGGTAATGTGGTCTACCCTTTTTTATTCTTATATCTTGCTATTTTCCACTAACGTCTGTAAAAATTTGTCCAGCCTAATAACTGGAGTCATGGCTGAGATCTATAAGTCTAAATTAATAAGAGAAATGGAGTGGTAGCTCCTCAGATCTACTTTATCCAGCCTACTTTTCACTCCGATGAGTGACTCTAGAAGAGACTTCTCTGTGTCTACCTTATGCAGTCTCTCCATGTCAGTGCTTCAGAAGACTCCCCATAATCCCATCCTTTTTTCATTTCCACAACTTTTTCTTTTGACCAAAGCCATTGTTCCTGATCTTCAGTACTACAAAGTCATGATCAGGCAAATTATTTTTGTCATACTTTACTTACACTACATATAAAAGAATAGACCCATTAATAAAAAATATATATATTAGTTCTACTCCTCTGTCTAAATTCCACAGAAAGATAAACACATAAAGATGACTGCACACCGATCAATTTAATTTCAGCTGTCCTGGTGTGAAAAAAGAAACCGAGAACTAAGACCCAGTAACAGTGTCTGCATGAGTAAAAGTCACTTACTGGCTAGTAACTACACTGCCTGGATGTCAGCAAAGAGCAAACGTAGAGAACCTGAAAGAAACTCATCCAGAAAAGATGAAGAGAAAACACTGTTAAGGAATAATACTGCAATTGTTCAACAAAAAGCTGTTCACACTTCAGTTTTGGTACAAGAGATGGCTTCCAGTAATTTAGAGGAAAAAATAAATCAAATGTACTCAGAGTTGATTAGAATAAGGAGTATATCAACTCAAATAACAAAAGGCCCCAAAAATAGAAGAAGCTTTAACTAGCTATTCAGATGAACTGATAAAACTGCAAAAATCTGAGGTTGAAATGAAGAAAAGGCTATCCGAATATGAGACTTCTCAAGAAGAGCTATTTCAAAAAATAGTAGAGTTAGAAGACAGAGCAAGAAGAGAAACCCTGAGCTTTTCTGTTGAACCAGAGAAACTGGTAGGAAGCAGCTAGTTAGCTCCTCAACTAGAGGTACAAATATTCTAAACCTAGTACTCATGAACATGGGGGAATGCTGCTCCCTCCCATGCATTAACTCCTCTCTGGTAAGATCTGACCACAAAATGATCTCCTTTAGTATTAAAAAAACTAGAACATCCATCAAACTCCAAACCTGTTAAGAACTTTTCTAAGATTAATTATGTCAAAGTAAGTGACAGCTTGTTAAACCTCCAAGCCCCTCTGAACTTGGATGACACCGAGGGCTACTCTGAGCTGCAGACAGAAGCACTGTACAACCGCATTTATAGCTGCATTGAGGAGGCAGTACGTATCTGAGTCAACCCTATGATTACTGAGAAAAATAAGCCACCCTGTTGGATGCCTAGCATAAATAGACTATTCAACAAAAGGAAAAAAATACTCTCCAAAGCCAAGAAGGGACAGACAAAACAGTGCAAAAAGGCACTCGCCAGTCTAAACAAACAAATTAGAGAGTTGGTTAAATCTGCTAAAGCAAACTATGAGGCATAGATAGCCTCCCAGGTGAAAGATAACCAGTTGCAAGGCTTTTTTTTAAATTATGTTTGCAACCTCAGAGGAAAAACTGAACAATGCGCTGAATTAATCATGAACAGGAACACTTGTACCTAGCCTGAAACTATAACAAACCTGATGGCCAACAAATTCACTTCAAACTCTCCCCCCATCACCTCCTACCACACCCAAAGAAAAACCTACAACCATCCTCCTACTGGTCATTATGAGGGAACAGGTCCATACTGCTCTCTCTAAAGCCAACAACACAGTCTTCATGGGCCCCTATAACATTCCAGGATGTTTCTTAAGTATCTTAAAACACAATCTATCAGGACACTAGAAACCTTTTCTAACCATGCCTCCAGATGGGCTTTGTCCCAGAGGAATGGAGGGATGCATGTCTCTCTGCACAAGGAGGGCCCATCAACTAACCCAGGGAACTACAGATCCATAAGCTTGAAACGTTTTATCCTTAACGCTATGGAGAGAATTATCATGGACCTGATCAGTAACGATATAGGAACTCTCCAAAAACTGGACCAGACCCAATTTGGCTTTCTCAAAGGGGGGCCTTGTCTGCTTAATCTAGTGGACATCTTTGAGAAAGTCACTAGGGCCATGGGTGAGGATAAAATGGTACACACCGATTATTTATATCTGGCCAAAGCTTTTGACACAATTTTCCACTTGGGGATCATAGATAAAAAAAATTAAAGTTAGGCATAAACCCCTGCATCATCAAGATAGATAGCCAAGTGGCTCACTGACATGACCCATGGTGTCTGGATGGGTGAATCTACTTCCAATAAGAAACCTGTTACTAGTGGTATACCACAGGGCTCAGTTTTGTGACCCCTTTGGTTTGGTATATACTTTTCTGAAGTGAAGGTCAGTGTTGGGGGCCTCTGGCTTGTCAAGTTCACTGATGAGTATAAGCTTAGAGCAATCATTAAATCCCCAGCTGATGTTGACATCCTACAAACGGCCCTAAAAATGACAAACGACTGGTGCCAAACCATGGTTTGAGACAAAATGCTAAAAAAGGCATAATCATCATTAGCTCTACTAGTGTAAAAAAAGAAACTGAGAAATAAGAGCCAGCAACACAATCCTATCCTTTATCATTTGTACAGCCTTTTATTCTGACCAACTCCATCTTTCCTAATCTTCAGTACAAGATATCCCTGCAAGTTTTAATATTGATACAACACCCCTAAATGTAAACCCAGTGGTGATGGACCTAAGAACACAGATAGATAGTAACCTAAACCTTGACCACCAGGTTTTACAGTAGTAAGGAAATCCTTCTGTTTGGCTGAACTTATAAGTAAAGGCATGGCATCAAAATCAAAGGAAGTCATAGTGCCATTGTATTCAGCCCTCATCAGGCCCATAATCTAGTACAATGCTCCCTTCTGCATGTACTTAACTAGGCAGTTACCCCAGTTAGAGTAGCCCCAGAGGTTTTTCACAAAAAATAGAAAGTGTAAGACACATATCTTATGCAGACTGCCTAAAGACCCTATCCCTTTACTCCTTCTCATATCATTAATTGAGAGGAGGCTTATGCCTGACCTGCAAGGCAATTTCTGATCCAGCCCTGATGAAAATGTTACATATTCTCAAGAATAATTATACAAGGGTAACGCATTCACTGGGCCTGAACCTTATTTGTGACTCTAAAAGACCTTACTGAAAAGGCAGATTATTATCCCAAAGGCTAGCTTGTCTATGGAATAAACTTCCCATCTTCATAAAACAAAGCCTGTCCTTCACTCTCTTCAAAAAAGATTTGGATAAATGGACAGGGAAACTGTAAATTCACTCGTGGGGTACTGTGCATGTGCCTTTTGGACAGATTCGGTCTGTAAAATGACTCAGGGCTCCAACGCCCAAAGACCCACTAACCTGATACTACACCATCCCATGTCTGGGGAATTAAGGTATAATACTGTTATATCCTGGGTATTATTAGCTAGGCTTGTAAAGGCCTTTGTGCCATTAGGCTAGTAATCACTTATGAACAGACTGTCTTAAGTTTATGAAAGCAGAAATAAGCAACTATACTGCTATTTCAAAGCAGGATTTGTTAATTGTAAGGACACATTGAGTGTATGCTCCAAACCTGGCCATGAAAAAGCAGCCAAGGTCTGTATTAGTAAAGATGGAAGCAGACTAGCAGAAAGAGTTAATCCTAACAAAGCTGTGGAAGAAGGCAAAAGTATTAAAATTGGAGACAAAAGAGTGTTGTGGAAAAAAATGATTATTTACTGCACACCAGGCAGAAGAGAAGATAAATGACCCCAACAATCAGGGAGAGTCAAGAGGCAGGTTTGAGATTCAAACTGCTAGATCCAGTTGTCTTCACAATATTCTTCCTGGAGGACCAAAGGCAGTTTTTGATGGAGAACAAAGGGAAGAGGAAATAAAAAGATGTTATCCAAGAAAATGGGAGCCAGAGAACCGACGGAGGCTCTGTTTCTCATTCTTCTAAAAATAAAACTCATAGAGAGACTTTGCCAGTGAAACCTTTTCCAGTGTTCCAAACAAAAATGCTTGAGAGACAGAAAAAAGCAGAGGAGTTGACTAGAAGATTAAGGAATATATTGGACTTGAACCAGAGCCTAGTGTTGGGAGATGGGGATGAACAGAAGAAGACCAGTAACACAGACATTAGTTAATAAATGGGAGACTATAAAGCATCAATAACATTTGTGAAATATGGCTTTGCAAAAAAAGTGTCTGAGAATGACTAAACTTTTGTTGACTTTGCTAAATTTGTTTGTAGATTGTAAAGCATATCTCTTACTTTATGTTCTAAATGTTTGGAAGTATAGTAAAAGAGGAAAAAAGTAACTATAAGTAACTTTTTTTGTTTTTATTCGTATATGCATAAAAATCTTGTGAGAAAAACGGTATGTTAAATACAGTAAAACAGTTTTATACAATTTGTAGTTAAGGGCATTTTAAATGTGGGGGAGTCTCTTCTATGACTGTTGTATGTGTTGGGGTGAGGTGTAAAAGTGAACTGAGTATACTATAAGAATTAAGATATTTTCTCTTATTTTTACATGGGGAATGTCTTGGTTTAAGCTTCAAACAAGTGTTTTTGTAAGCAAGTAGGCTTGAAAAATAAGACAAATGATGAAAGCCATGTTAAAATGCCAAGCTTCTTGCATTTGCATATATGTTAGCATGTTTTTTTTTTTATTAGCAAATGTTCAGTGGGAGTCAAGAGGTCTGCTGCTAAGGCAGCTGTAAGCTCTAAGAAATTTTACAAAGATTCATTGCTGCCTGCTTTTACATGGAGACAAGTTGTCTAAAGGTACAACCAAATTAATCCTGATAGTTCTAAACAATTTGCTGAGAGAAGTGCAAAATTTATCATTTAACATTTGTTTACCTGGAAAGTCCATCTGGGACAGAGCCCATTTTCAGCAGAGGCCACAGGAGAAACACTCCAAACACATGCCTTTGGAATATGGGAGGAAACACATGTGAATGCAGGAAAAACATGCAGACTCCTCACAGAAGGTATCCAAGTTGAGAATTGAACTGAAGAACCTCTTGCTGTGAAGCAAAACTCTAACCACTGCACCACTGAGCTGCCCAGTTATGAGGGCAAGCAGTTCAGTGAAAAATAAAGTTTGAAGTTATGGAAAGTGAATCAGAAATAGCAGTATCTCTACAGCTGTGTTACTTTAACGAATTTTGTTAGAAAAATATGTATTAGTAATATGCATGCTTAGTGCATTCAAGATTTAAAAGGGTTAATACATTTATTCTGTTCACACTGCATGAATCTGCACAGCTATTAGAAACTTAACAAGAAGTATTTGATTTCTGCTAAGGTCATGAAAATAATAAGAAGTCATTCATTTCTACAAGTGTCATGAGACTTAACAAAGAGTTATTGATTTTCTGCTTATGCCATGAGAAAGTACACAGCTGCTAGAACCTTTGATAAGAACACAATGGATGCTTGAAAGTATAAACCGTAGTCAGCATTACTTGTACCTAAGCTAGAAATGTACATTGAATCTAGACAAAATGTAACACATATATTAGAACTGCACAATTGAAGAATTGAAAGTTTGTGGTGGGCTAAAATAAGCCCCAAGGCCAGGTTGTTTTTCTCAGATGTTTTGTAAATCAGCAGTTATTCTCAACTGGTCAGCAATTAGTCTAGTAACATTTTCTGTAGAACAATACAGAAAGCTGTGTCTAACTACGTCAGCAATAGAAGTAACATTTCTGTGTGACATGGAAAGAACTGTATAAAAATGCCATACTAATTATTAATGTTCAGACAAACCATTCTGCCAGCATGCTTTGTCTCCTTGCTGCAAGTTAATAAAGGGTGCCTTGCTTGAACCTTTCGTGAATTGGTCTTTGAAGTTTTTTCCTTTGACAGATTGGTCCTTCGGACTGGAAACCTCTCTTCACCTCGGATCAGATGGGCCATGTGGTTGAAACCATACGAGGAAGAAACCAAATCGGTTCTTCTTATTTGAAAAGCCCTCCAATTGAATTGTCATTCAAAAGAGGCCAGCCACTTTCTGATCTGCGACTGAAGGACGGGTCTCTGCGAATCAGGTGATCAATCACGTAGGCTCAGGTAAGGTGAATCTACTTTTTCCTGTTTTCTGTTTTAGATCAGGGACCAGATTTGTATTGTTTCTGTCAAGACTGTATTTTTTGCTTACAAGTCAGGGACAGAAAAGATTACTGTCTTGTCATAGATCAGGAGAAACAGAATAAGTAGGCAGTCATTCTGAAGAGACTATAACAAAATCCGTGGTACCATGTTAAAAATAAGAGAAGTTACGTAACGATCAAAAGGGTACAACAAAATGGGTAATAATTGCACAAAAAGACCCCAAAATCCGCCATTAACAGAAGATGCAAAATACATGCAGTCGCAGCGCGCCGACAATATTAAATATTAATCAAAATGAGATAATAAATATGAATTCAACGGAAAATTAGAAAAATCCTCGCTTATCAAACTTGTCAAACAGCTCAAAACTGATTCCAAAGGTCAGGTAAAAAAGCAGCGGAAATTAGGAATTCCTCAGGCACACAGGTGGATTGAGGAAGTAAACCGTAGGGAACAAAAGAACAAAAATTCAAAAGTAATGTTTTTAGACAAGGAGGACAATAACTTAGTAATAGCATCAGCACCTCTGCCTCCCTTACCGGAATATGAAGCAAGTGAACAGGTTAGTCCACCCCCACGATATCCTGTGGTCACTGAAGAAAGAGGCATTATGAAAATAAAACTGTATATTAGAGATCCCATCAAGACCAGGTCTCGAACAAAGGCAGGTAACTCAAATGAAGACATCGAGTTATATCAAATGGTTAAGAATTCACGATCTATGAGTGAAGAAGAAATATGCCCACTTATAGAAGTACCCAATCCTTAGGCAGGACAAGATAATCAGGACCCAACTATTTTAGTGTATAGACCTTGGACTCCGGAAGATATCCAGAAAGCCACTGAGGGAATTCACCATCCAAAAGTTAATTTTAGAAAATTCTCAGAAGATTTACAAGGAATGAGGCTGAGTTATAACCTAAACGGAGAAGAGGTAGAAAAAGTAGTTAGACAAATTGTGGGGCCAGATTGGCACATGATTAGTGGCAACTGGAATCCCTGTGACGCTGCACAAAGACCCCTCCCACATTGCAGCACAGAATTAGACAACAGAGTAAAAGGTTTTACAGACCGCATCTCTGAAAAATGGAAGCCTAGGGCAGACTGGACTTGCATTAATCAATGCATCCAACAAGAAGGTGAAACTATTGACCGGTATTATGCCAGACTATTAGAATGTTTTAATAACCACTGTGGAATGCAGGTTCCTGAAGATCAAACACAAGATTTCCCATATGAACAGCAGTTAAAGAATGCATTTTTAAAGGGCAGTATTGCACCTATAAGCAGTTTTATTACAAAACACATGGTAGACCATCGTACAAGCAGGTTACAGTCATTACATGGATATGCTAGGCATGCTGAAAGGCATTTTAATAGCAAAAAGAAAAAGAAAGCTCAAGTATTTTCTGTAGAAGATGGAGCAGAAGTTTATGAAGTACAGTCCAGGAAAAAGGGCAAGAAAAATGCACAGGGAAACAAACAATCTGATCAACGATCAGAGGACTTTGAAGGGCGAAAGAAAAGGGGTGAATGTTTTAAATGCGGTAAAAAAGGACACTTGGCAAAGGATTGCAGGAAAAATAAGAAGGCAACAACGGAAGACAAGGAGGGTGAGGGCTGACTATATGGTAGTCAGGAATCACTAGAAGGGTTTAGCAAAGAAAGGACAAATGAGAATGTGATAGAGGGAGTAGAGGATGTGACAGAAGAAGTAGAGGAAGTGCAGGAAGTTAGTGACAATGAAGAAAATTAAATATTAGACCTAGCTTTATTGAGCTTGGAGCTCTATTTAGCAGACACGAAACCAGAAGTTACACTCTTTGTAGAAGAGAGGGAAGTCAAATTCTTGTGTGACTCAGGGGCATCACGAACCCTGATACATCCCTCCAAACTGCCAGAAAACATGGAGTCACCTGATTACATACTGGTAAAAGCAGCTAATGGACAGCTGTATCGGGAGCCCCTCTCCCGTAATATTGCAATAACTGATCCAGTTTCAGGATTGACTCAGAAAAGCAAAATTGTTGTTTCTGCAAAATGCCCAGTAAACCTCTTGGGCAGAGACCTCATGCAGCTATTTGGTATAGCAGTAGTCCCAACCATGCAGGGTATGGAAGCACAGTGACAAATTGATACCTTTGCAGTGCAATCGGAGGGTGAAATGTTTTATTGGTACAGCCAGGACTTGGTTACGACTGGTCCAGTGACTGTGACCCAAGAATTAATGAGTGTAGCCATCAGCAAGTTCCCCTCCCTTGACATTGATAAGCAACACCTGTTGCACTGTACCCTGTATTATTGTAATACACTAGGACCTGATAAGGAATATGAGCAAGAATTGTTTAAAAATCATGCAAACAGATTGATATTACGTAACCTGTACTGGGACACAGAAGGAAACAGTGTAGCCATCTGTTCATTGCCCCAGGAGTTCTTTACACTTTATAAATCTAATCAATTGCCACATGTTAGCTTAACCAAGAACAAAAATATAGAATGGGCAGACCTAGGAGAAAAAGTCACGAGATGGGAAAAACAGACAGAATTAGAATTGTCAGAACAGGGAATACAAATACAGAAGTTGAAATGGATAACTCAGACCCACCCAGCCGTGCACTTGCAGTCTAGCGAGGACAGCTGATTGACACTCCTGTTAGAGGAGAAAGAGAATGCCTTACAGAATATACCAGAAACCCTTTGGTCAACAGGAAAGTCAGATGTAGGACTTATTCGTACAGCAGGACCAGTTACTATCACGGCAAAGTCAGCATTTAGACCACAGAAAAAACAGTATCCCTTAAGAAAAGATGCAGAGGCAGGGATAAAGCCTATTACAGCAGCCTTACTTAAAGGAGGAATACTAGTAGAATCTCCAGATTCACCCTGTAACACACCCTTATTTCCAGTTTAAAAAGCAAATGGAGAATGGCGTATGGTCCAAGATTTACAAGCTGTAAATGCTGCAGTAATACCAAGGGCACCTACGGTGCCAGACCCACACACCCTGTTAAATGATTTAAAACCTCAACAGAAGTATTTTTCTGTGGTAGACATCAGCAATGCGTTTTTTTTCGATACCAATACACCCTGATAGCCAGTATTGGTTTGCATTTACATTTCAGGGGAAAAGGTATACATATACGCGACTACCACAGGGATATTGTGAAAGTCCAACAATATTCTCACAAGAAATGGCAAGCAACTTGGCGGGATTCACCCCACCAAGAGGCAGTCAGATTTTACTTTATGTTGATGACATCTTGCTGGCAGCCCCCACCCAGCAGGATTGTAGAGAAGATACCATAACGTTATTAAGATTTTTAGCCACTGAAGGACATAAGGTAAATAAAAATAAACTGCAGCTTTGGAAAAAACAAGTTAAATACCTGAAATGTAATATCCAAGGAAGATAGAACACTAGATGAGGACAGAAAGGTAGCAATTTTGCAAGCACCAAAACCCACTACCAAGAAGGAAATTATGTCCTTCCTGGGTACAACTAATTTTTGCCAGAGCTGGATTCCAAACTATGCTTTGGAATCTGCACCGCTAACTGACCTTATATATAAGAAGCCTATGGCAGCACAGGATTTATTACAATGGACACCAGAAGCAGAATCTGCTTTCTGCAAACTGAAGCAGTTAATAGCATCCTCATTAGTTCTGGGATTACCAAACTACCATAAATGTTTTTTCCAAACTGTAGATTGTAAGCAAGTTTATATGACATCAGTGTTAACAGAACAGCATGGGGATAAGCAATGCCCCATTGCTTACTATTCATCACAACTAGACCCAGTGGCATGGTCCTTACCCCACTGTGTACAAGCAGTAGTTGCAGCTGCAATGGCAGTACAGGCTTCGGCCTCAGTAGTCTTATTCCACCCTCTCACTTTGAGAGTGCCTCATGCAGTCGCGATTATTTTACTACAAGAAAAGGTGGCATATCTTTCCCCTGCTAGGCATCTTTTACACAACGAAAGTCAAAAACACAAACCAGGAACAAACTGTAAACCCCAGAAAGGAAAGACGGAATCCACACTGTGTAAATTTAGCGCTTTCGTTTTTTAATAAAAACTTCTTCAGAATAGCATACAAACAAAACAAACAAACAGCAAACAATACAAGACTGACCCATTTTATATCCCACAACCACCCAAATACATTAATTAGTAACATCATAATTGATAAATTAATTAATTAACGCTTTTATACATTAACTACATATATTTTATAAAATAACTAAAATAGTCATGTACTTAAGAAAACTAGCTTACAAAATTTCTAAAACCTATTATGTATGCATATATGATATATAGTGTGGAAAAACATTTGTCATACTTGTCTTTGTACATCAATTTTTCATAAATAACCTTCCATTTTAAGCCTAAGGACAGAACTGATAGAAATACTAGTGTTTAACCCTGGGAACTGTGCTGCATTAGTTTTTAGCTGCCATCTAAGTTCCCTATTTTCCAAATAGTCATTCAGGGGACCCCCTCTATCCCCCAATGTAACTTGATCAAGCACTGAAAATCTAAAATTATGTCCTATGTTACTCTTAATATGGCTAGACAGTACGTTTTTCATATCCTCCTTATTAATATCATAGAAATGTTGGTACATTCTACTCCTAAGGGCATTGACTGTCTTACCAATATAAAAACAGGGACACTCAGTGCACATCCCTATATATACAACAGCCTTACTACTACAAGTGTATTTCTTTTTGTAGGTATATTTCCCATAATTAGGTATAAATAGTTCCGTCCCTTCCAAAATATGCTTACATTGTGAGCAAAACCCACATTTAAACATGCCCCTAGTCCCGGGGCAACCTTCTTGTGCTCTTTCTAACATGTTTTTGATAGTCGTCTCCTTTTTATAAACTATATTAGGACCTGTTCCTACAATATCTAAATACTCCTTGCTAGTACTAAACAAATTCCAGTTGTGTTGTATTATGTTACTAATATTTATAAACTGCTGATTATATTTAAAAATAGCAACTCTATTAAATGTTTTATTTTCCATTCTATATTCCCCTTCAAAAGGAATATCAGACCCTTTTCCTAATAAAGGGACAAATATCCCTTGTTTCCTCTTATTTACTACCTCTTTCAAAATAGTGTTAACAAACCCTGATGGATACCCTCTACTTATCAACATTCCTTTTAAGGTGTGAATTTGATCTAAAAACTCTTGGTGATCAGATACCATCCTTGCCAATCTCACTCCCTGCCCTTTTACCAGTGCCTTCTTCTGATGGAGGGGGTGAAAACTGGTAAAATGCAGAAGTGAATTGGAATATGTAGGTTTTCTGAAGATGGTAGTTTCAAAACAATTATTAAATCTGTTTTTATTGATAGTGATGTCCAAGTAATCAATTTTATCATGTGATATAGTATGTGAAAATTCTAAAAAAGTTGTACTTTCTTTAATATATCCTAGAAATTCATTTAATAAATCCTCACTCCCATTCCATAAAATAACTATATCGTCTAGGTACCGCCCGTAATATTTCCAAAGCTTTTCATAGGGGCTAGTAAAAATAAATTCTTTCTCCCAAAATGCTAAAACTAAATTAGCAAAAATGGGTGCACAAGTAGCCCCCATAGCTACGCCTTTACATTGTTTGAATAGTTGTTCTTCAAATACAATTATATTGGTGTCTAAAATAATTTCCATAAGGCTCCTAATTGTAAGTATCCTATCATGATTCATTTCAGTGTAATGACATAGGTATGAATAAAACCATTCAATACCGATGTCGTGGGGAATGACAGAAAACAAATCCCTGACATCTATGGTTACAAATATAAGATTATGATTGTACATACTTTTATTAATCTTTTTCAATAGGTCCCATGAATCCTTGACAATCCAATTACAATTCCATAGTATGTTTTTCAATTGTATATCTATAAATTTAGCTATAAAATAAGTTTTTGACGCTTTCGCATCAACTATGGGTCTAAGGGGGGGTTATTCAAGTCCTTGTGTAATTTTCGTATGCCAAAAGTAGTGGCAATCTTTGGGCATTTAACTTCCATATATAACCATTCGTCTAATGTAATTTGTCTATTTAGAAGAAGTTCTTCCAACATTATATCCACTTTCCTATATAAAATGTTTTTCTCATTGATACTAATCTGACAATACGTGTCAGTGTACAAAATCCCAAACATTTTATTAATATAGGTGTTTTTATCCATAACTACTAACCCACCCCCCTTATCTGGTTTCATGATCCTTATTGATTTGTTTCCACATATTTCCTGTAATAATTTCATCTCATTTATACTTAAATTATTTTCTTCCTGAAACACCCTACCAGTGTCTTTAAACATCTTACGCATATCATGTTCACAAATCTTTTCAAACGTTTGCACAATCGGACACAAAGGGGGATTAAAAGAACTAGGTTTTTTACATACATTTACACTGCTGTTGTCAGAAACACCTTCTTTAAAACAAAATTGGAAATTTAACTTTCTTGTATAAAGTTTTAAATCTATCAAAGCTTCATCCAAACCTCCTTTTCTAGAAGGAACAAAAGAAAGGCCTTTTTCAAAAATGTCAGCAATACCGTTACTTAAAGTACACACACTGTAATTGTATACCTTAAAATCACAATTTTTGTTCCAGATAATCTGAAACAAACTCTCCTCTATATTATTAACATCACAAAGACCATTACATAAAACATTTTCCACACTCACTTCCTCAAATGGATTAACCACAAGTGTTTGTCCCAATAAATTTGTTTGATCTAATACATCAAAATGTTCTAATACATTCTCCCCCTCCCCCTGTAGTTGAAATTGTGTTGCCCCATTCCCCCTCTCTGGTTCTTTAGCCTTTCTGACCTCCTCAGAGGGGGGAATTCTAAAGGGTTGGAATCAGAGTCCCTGGTGTCAGATGTTTGATAAGTGTCACCACCAAATTCTCTGTCAGAACCATCACAGTAATTGTTAAACCTATTTTGACTCAGGGGGGGTGGAGGGTATGCTCTATGTTCAGCATAATCCTTTTCATCTCTTTTTAACTTTTTTTCTTTTTTACTTTTTAACCCAGTTATGTATTGATCTACATTCTTAAATATATTATCATACTGCACTTTATAAAAATTGAAAAGTAAATCTGACTCAATACTGTTATTAACATGCTTAATGTTCTCATTGAGATTTACCATTTTTTTTTTTTTTGTCGTTCTCTTTAATGAGGCAGTCCAGCAGCTCACATCCATGTCTATTAAACATTTGAATCAGTTCAAGATGTAATTCTGAATTCTTAACTAGTCCTGTTGGGTAACGCCAAAGTCGAAGTCCTTTTGGGATCTGTTCTCTCCTTTGGCACTCGCGAAGGTAACTATTTTCAAGTTGTAGTTTACGGTACTCAAAGGTGTAATTTTCAAGTAATCCAAGTTGTTCATTGAGGGAACCATTACTGTTTTGGCTATTCGATGAGTTACTATTCCATTCATGACCTCCTTCAAGCCACTGGCTTAAGGTTTTCCTTCCGTTGAAAGATGTACTGCCCCTGGAAGTGCCTGCACAAGTACAACTTTTTTAGAATTTTCACATACTATATCAGATGATAAAATTGATTACTTGGACATCACTATCAATAAAAACAGATTTAATAATTGTTTTGAAACTACCATCTTCAGAAAACCTACATATTCCAATTCACTTCTGCATTTTACCAGTTTTCACCCCCTCCATCAGAAGAAGGCACTGGTAAAAGGGCAGGGAGTGAGATTGGCAAGGATGGTATCTGATCACCAAGAGATTTTAGATCAAATTCACACCTTAAAAGGAATGTTGATAAGTAGAGAGTATCCATCAGGGTTTGTTAACACTATTTTGAAAGAGGTAGTAAATAAGAGGAAACAAGGGATATTTGTCCCTTTATTAGGAAAAGGGTCTGATATTCCTTTTGAAGGGGAATATAGAATGGAAAATAAAACATTTAATAGAGCTGCTATTTTTAAATATAATCAGCAGTTTATAAATATTAGTAACATAATACAACACAATTGGAATTTGTTTAGTACTAACAAGGAGTATTTGGATATTTTAGGAACAGGTCCTAATGTAGTTTACAAAAAGGAGACGACTATCAAAAACATGTTAGAAAGAGCACGAAAAGGTTGCCCCGGGACTAGGGGCATGTTTAAATATGGGTTTTGCTCACAATGTAAGCATATTTTGGAAGGGACGGAACTATTTATACCTAATTATGGGAAATATACCTACAAAAAGAAATACACTTGTAGTAGTAAGGCTGTTGTATATATAGGGATGTGCACTGAGTGTCCCTGTTTTTATATTGGTAAGACAGTCAATGCCCTTAGGAGTAGAATGTACCAACATTTCTATGATATTAATAAGGAGGATATGAAAAACGTACTGTCTAGCCATATTAAGAGTAACATAGGACATAATTTTAGATTTTCAGTGTTTGATCAAGTTACATTGGGGGATAGAGGGGGTCCCCTGAATGACTATTTGGAAAATAGGGAACTTAGATGGCAGCTAAACACTAATGCAGCACAGTTCCCAGGGTTAAACACTAGTATTTCTATCAGTTCTGTCCTTAGGCTTAAAATGGAAGGTTATTTATGAAAAATTGATGTACAAAGACAAGTATGACAAATGTTTTTCCACACTATATATCATATATGCATACATAATAGGTTTTAGAAATTTTGTAAGCTAGTTTTGTTAAGTACATGACTATTTTAGTTATTTTATAAAATATATGTAGTTAATGTATAAAAGGGTTAATTAATTAATTTATCAATTATGATGTTACTAATTAATGTATTTGGGTGGTTGTGGGATATAAAATGGGTCAGTCTTGTATTGTTTGCTGTTTGTTTGTTTTGTTCGTATGCTATTCTGAAGAAGTTTTTATTAAAAAACGAAAGCGCTAAATTTACACAGTGTGGATTCCGTCTTTCCTTTCTGGGGTTTACAGTTTGTTCCTGCTAGGCATCTTTCCTGTATACAACTATATTGTTGAGCCAACCTCACATGACAATTGAGCGATGCACGACTTTGAACCCTTCGACTCTGCTCCCGACCCCTGCAGACGGCACACCGCACCGCTGCCTGCAGGTAATTGAGCAAAAGACACTACCTAGAAAAGATCTCACGGATGTCCCCTTGAATGATACCGAGGTGACATACTACGTGGATGGTTCGTGCAAAAGGGGTCCTACAGGACAGAACCTAGTAGGATATGCAGTAGTTTCTGACACTGAGATTATAGAAGCAAAACCTTTACCACACAACTTATCTGCACAGGCAGCAGAATTGATTGCCTTGACACGGGCATGTACCTTAGCAAAGGGTAAATGTGTAAACATTTTTACTGACAGCCAGTATGCTTCTTCTACTGTACATGTTTTTGCGCAATAGTGGAAAAACCGAGGAATGATAACATCTACTTGCAAACCTATAAATCATGCACAGTTTATTTTAGATCTTTTAGAATCTATTCAGTTACCTCAGAAAGTAGCCATTCAACAAGATAGGATTTCAAAAGGTAATGCGAGAGCTGATACAGCTGCAAAACAAGCAGCTACAGAAGTATTTCTTTTAAATGAGGAACTACAACCCTCTGAGATTTTAGACTTAGAAATGTTAAAAACAATGCAGACACTCACTACGCAAGCTGAAAAACAAAGATGGGTAAAATGAGGAGCAATTCTCGAAAAGGGGCTGTACATCTCTAAAGAAGGGAAACCGATACTACCATCTAATTTGTTTAGATATGCAGCTTTGTTGAGCCATGGGCAGTGCCATGTCTCAACAGGGGGGATGGTACAGCTGGTGAACCAGGTGTTCACAACGTACGAATTTACAAACTACTCTAAAACATTTTGTTTGACGTGTCAGATTTGCAACAAACATCATGTACAAGGGGCGTTAAAGCCCAAGCAAGGGAGTTTCCCTACACCACCATATCCGTTTCATACTATCTGTATGGATTTCATAGAATTGAACAAATGTGAAAATAAAAAGTATTGTCTTGTCATTGTAGATATGTTTTCCAGGTGGGTGGAAGCCTTTCCAACCAAAAATCCAGATGCAGCCACGGTGGCAAAAGTACTTGTCAAAGAAATCATCCCTAGATTCGGCATTCCGGAAAGGATCTACAGTGACAATGGTACACACTGTGTAAACCAAACCATACAGCAGTTAAGTAAGCATTTTGGTATTTCTTTAAGAAATCATTGTGCATACCATCCGCAATCTGCAGGGCTAGTTGAAAGACATAATGGTATATTAAAAAACAAATTGAGAAAGTTAATAGCTGAGACAGGAAAGAATTTGATGTATTATTTGCCCCTGGTGCTGTTGAGCATGAGAACTGTTCCAACTGCAAAAGGATTGACTCCTTTTGAAAAACTATTTGGAAGGGCTTATTATACACCCCAGTGGAAACTTCTCATGTCCTCAGACCAGGAAGCTGATTTTACACTAGCTGAATATATGAGGAAGTTAATGAATTCTAAACATCTGTTGCAGTCAAATTCTGTTTCAGATAGAAAACAAACTGAGACATCAGAAGTGGCAGTGACACCTGGAGACTGGGTGTGGATAAAAGTTATAAGGAAGAAGAATTGGTCGTCACCAAGGTGGGAAGGTCCATACCAGGTGCTTCTTTCGACACCCACTGCAGACAAGATAGCAGAGCCAGCTTCGTGGATCCACCTGATACACTGCAAACTAGTTAAGAACTTTGAACTGGACAAAAATCTTACCTCTCCATCGGGGCCCTCAGCACAAAGTCTGGCTACAAAGGGGGGGTCAGATAAATAGGACTGATCCGTCTCAACCCCAGTGAAGAAACCATTGGTGCTGAAGGTCCTATTAGGGCAGAGAGTAAGATCACATGTCAAAAGCAAAAATGATGGAATCCAGAAAAATCCAAATACACCTACTCGGAAGAGTCAGAGAAAACGGGAATGCAGAACAACCGTTTCCTCAGAAGTATTGCATAATCATCCTGTTGACTGTACTAGTGACAATAATCTTTTTGTTGTGGCCATTCCTTTTCCCAGCCACATAAACTGAACTGAATAAGCATGGAGAGTTGCACGTAGAGTGGCACTCAAACTTCAACACTTACCAGGCAATCAAATATGTGTATGCTGAGACCTTCAATGTTTCGAATTGCTGGATTTGCACAGCTTTGCCAACAGCATACGGGGGGGTTATTGTTAACTTTAGTCCCCCTAGGAGCCAACAAGACCTGGGAAACTTAGTCTATGATACATCAGATGTCACATCACAAGATAAAGTAGCATTGCACTTGTCTGTTCGACAGAAGGGGACTGTGTGTTTTTACAAAAATGATACAGTCCAGGTGGGTTGGAGCAATTGCAATGTGACTGCTCCCTATATATGCTACAATAAAACTGACAACACAGGTTCCTATTGCAACACAAGCTATGATTCATTTTTTGAACTGATGCATAAGACAACTGATGAAGTAAAACATAATGCTGACCTCTATAAACAACTGATTATAGTTGACAAAAAAAATGTTTCATCCAGAGCCAGGACATAGTAAAGTTACTACCAAAGTAGAAGATTGCTACTTTGTATGTGGTAGGAAAGCATATAAGTGGTTACCTGAGAACTGGTCCAGCAGTTTTTATTTGGGGTACCTGGTTCCGGCCATATGACACACGGCAGTTTTACCTCAGGGGAAAATTCGTAATGTTCGACGAGAAATCAAGAAGCCTGTCAACCCAGTGGGGCAAATCAATGCAGGCTGGAAAAACCATCATGATGTGGGCTTAGGGAAAAATGGACTGTCACATATGGACTTGGGTGATACCATCATCTCATGGGCAGGTGTACTGCCAGCATATGGAGCAACAAAATCAATCTGGGAACTGAGAAAACTGTCTAAACTTCTCGAAATAATGAGCAATGTAACCTTTTCTGCCCTAGAATTGGTGACTGATGAACTGACTGCCATGAGAACTGTAGTGCTTCAAAACCGCATGGCTATTGACTTCACCCTAGCGGCGAGAGGAGGTACTTGCACTTTAATCCAGGAGGAGTGCTGTTCGTATATTCCTGACCACAAACACGAGATAGACAATCACCTTGAGGTAATTCAGCAGGTGTCAGCTATGACCAAGCCAGGACCAAATCCATTGATGGACTTTTTCCAGAGATTGTTTGGGGGGTGGGCAGTATCCTAATGAACATCCTGATTGCCATCTGTGTAGGAATGATCCTGCTGGTGGTATGTGTGTGCTGCTGCATCCCCTGCATGAAAAGACTGATTAAAGACTTTATAGACATGTCAGTTTCAGAAACCTTATACCAAGGTGCTGAACTTGAAGAATTGCTAAAAACTTGAAAATGCTTTCATAAGTTTAAACCGAATTACTCTCTTAACTGCAAATCTTGAGTAGGAAGAGGTTAGGGGAAGAAAAAAAACTGTTTATGCTTATTTTGAAGGTAGAATAAAAGTATTAAAAGGGGGGGAATGTTAGAAAAATATGTATTAGTAATATGCATGCTTAGTGCATTCAAGGTTTAAAAGGGTTAATACATTTATTCTATTCACACTGCATGAATCTGCACAGCTATTAGAAACTTAACAAGAAGCATTTGATTTCTGCTAAGGTCATGAAAATAATAAGAAGTAATTCATTTCTACTAGTGTCATGAGACTTAACAAAGAGTTATTTATTTTCTGCTTATGCCATGAGAAAGTACACAGCTGCTAGAAGCTTTGATAAGAACACAATGGATGCTTGAAAGTATAAACCGTTGTCAGCATTACTTGTACCTAAGCTAGAAATGTACCTTGAATCTAGACAAAATGTAACACATATATTAGAACTGCACAACTGAAGAATTGAAAGTTTGTGGTGGGCTAAAATAAGCCCCAAGGCAAGGTTGTTTTTCTCAGATGTTTTGTAAATCAGCAGTTATTCTCAACTCGTCAGCAATTAGTCTAGTAACATTTTCTGTAAAACAATACAGAAAGCTGTGTCTAACTACGTCAGCAATAGAAGTAACATTTCTGTGTGGCATGGAAAGAACTGTATAAAATGCCATACTAATTATTAATGTTCAGACAAACCACTCTGCCAGCATGCTTTGTCTCCTTGCTGCAAGTTAATAAAGGGTGCCTTGCTTGTACCTTACGTGAATTGATCTTTGAAGTTTTTTCCTTTGACAGATTTTATAGAACAGTGTACAATTTTTTTTATTTAAATATAACAAATGCACTTTTTCTTAAGGCTAAAAGTGTTTTCTGGAAGCATACAAGTTGTTTTTCACATTTGGGATTGGAATAGAGATAAGAAAAGAACAGACAGGAATCAGTTTAAGTTGGAACACAGGCTGTCACATGTGGTTTAGCAGGGATAACCTTAATTTTAGGTTAGGTAATGCCTATGGGTGCAGTTCTATATTTGGGGCAGTCGTTTCTATCTGGAAGGTTAAGCTTAATTTTTTAAATATGAACATAGTTTTGTGTGCTTGTTGTAAGTTAATAGAGGATGGGTGAATTTTGAAAATGTATTTAGTTATTTGAGGGCTTTTATTAAAACAAAAAGTGTTGAAAATGTACCATAGATTCAAATGGAGATAAGAAGAAACAACTGTATAAAGGATCAGCTTGCCAAACATTAGTGTTCACATGTAACACAAAAATTGGAAATATACATAAAAAACTGACATGTATAATAAGTAGGAACAACAGCTTTTTATATTAATGGCTATGCTATCCATATTATCTGAGCATATAAATGGCTTTCTCGTAAAAACAAAAGGGATGCATATTGAATTACATTAAGAAATGGAGAGTGCAAATAGCAATATTACAGAAGACATATTTAAAATAAATTAGCATGTGGATTTGACAAAGAAAGGATTTCAGGATGGATATTCAGCAGAATATCAGAGACAAAGGAAAAAGGAAATAATTATATAGATTGCTAAAGGGGCTCCAGTAGTGATATTAGAGGAAAAACAAGGCAATGATGGTTTATTTGTGGTAGTAAGGGGTTATTGGCAAGGGAGGAGGATCATACTGGCATGTATTTATATTCTACCAAAAACTGCTATTATGGAGCCTAAGAACATTTTGGGAGAAATAATGAGCTTACAGCAGGGAATATTATTTATAGATGGGGAATGGAAATTTATATGCAATAGTGAGGATGTATTATAGGGTCCTATAAGGGAAAATATAACAAAACAGACCAGATTTCTGTTGGAATTTATGAAAATATTTGATATGGAAGATGTGAATTCAACATAAGGAACTCAGGGAGAATTTATATATTATCCCCCAAGGTACAGTAATTGAGCTAGAGTAGATAAAAATTATATTTTGCAGGAACATGTGCATTTCATTGAAAGTTTCAACATTTATATTTCAGATTATGCACTGATTAAAGCCAAGATGAAAATGCAGGCAATGAAGTAAATATGAGACACTGGTGCTTTCCTACCTTCCAGTTAAAAAAAGGAGTTTAAGGCACTGGTAGTGCAAATTATTTTAGAGTTATTAGGGATGATAGAATTATCTTCAGAAGTTATAGAGCGAGTGGGATAAAAAGAAAATGGAGTTTAAAAACAGTGTAGAAATAAAAGGGAAAGAGATGTGTTAAGAAGTAATATGAATTACTTAGAGATGCTGACAAATGTTAGAATATTGCAGAATAAGGGGAATCTCACAGAACAGGAGGAGGCACAAATGTAGAATGTTTAATAGAAAATAAGGGAGCATTTGGATAATATGCATCCATTTAGAAGGATTGCCATTAAGTAACTATTTTGATAATTGCAGAACACAAAAACTTGTAGCACGACTTAGAAAACAGAATATAGAAGGGGTTGCCGCCAAACCTATGGAGCCAATATCAAGAAAAATAACCAGAGATTCTGTGGAAGTGCTAGAGATATTTTGGAAATTTTATGAAAATTTGTATAAAGCAGAAAAATGTGGAAATGAATAGATCACAAATGGAAATATGTACAGAAGACTTAATTATGTCAAGGTTAGATTAGGCTCAACAACTAACAGTTAAGATAGGAGGACATGAGATAAAAATGGTGATGTATAATCAATCTTCAGGAACATTATCAGGAACAGATGGTATTCATGTGGAAGTTTGGAAGTTAGGAGGGAAGAAAGTGATAAAAGATCTGGAAGATGTTTATTTAGCAGCATTTTTAAAAGGAGGGAAAGCACCAACATCTTGGAATAAAGCTGTGGTGGCTGTACTACCCAAAGGCAGTAAGGACCCATCAGAATCACCTTCATATAGACCATTTCAATTTTAATCCATGATTATAAATTATTTATGTCCATAGTAGCTAAAAGAAGGTCAAACATGTTCCCCAAATTGATAGATGTGGATTAGTGTCATTTTGTTGAGGGGAGGAAAACATTTGACAACATTAATAGAACAACGATGATCTAGAGGGAAGCAGAATGTAATAAAATACCACTTTTGTTAGTCGGTTGTTGTAGAGAAAGCATTCAATAGAGTAAGCTGGGGTTTTATGAGTGGGGCAATGGAAACATTTGCATTCCCTGATATAAAACTAAGGTTAATTAGGAGATTTTAAGAAGGATGAGAGAGAAGAAAGAATTAAGGTGGGAGGGTTCCTATCCCATAAGATGTATTTCAACATCTAGGACTAGAAAGATGCATCCACTTTCCCCTTTGTTATTTCCTTGATCTTTAGAGCCTTTGGCAAAGTAGATAAGGGATTTAGAAATTCAAGGATATAATTGGTATGGTAAACAAGAAAAGTTGGATTTATTTGCAGATGATATTATTTTTGTACCAGATAAATCCAGAAAAGGACTTCTCGGTGTTGTGGAACATTTTGCGATAGTTTTAAGTCTTTTTGGGATATACCAGTAATGAAAATAAAACATAGGCTATAGTTAGTATGTACCCATGCATGAAAGTATTCAGCAATACCCATATTTAATGGGACATGATAAGATGAAGATGTAGGAGTATGGTTTAAAAGGGCTTATGTTACAAGTAAATGGAAATTGTGGAAATGATATGTGCACATGATTGTTCAAGAGGAGGAGGAGAAGTGAGGTTTAGGGTAGGGCAGGAATTCCGTGATTTATGTAATGCTGGACTGATGATAATTACAAAAAAGGAAACAATATGTGATGTATAACAAACATAACTGGAACAAATGTTAATACGTTTTTTTTTTTCTGTTAATGTATGTTTGGGTGCGTCTTAAGTGATAATGTAATAAAGGTGTTTAAAAAAGGCTTCTGTTATGACAGGTAAAGATATGTGGGAAGAGACTAAACAAAAGATTATAGAAACACTGAGAAGAAGAACGCTCTTGTTTATGGATATGAATAGTAAAATGGAAGCAGTGGATATGTTTTTAGTCCCTATAATTTTAAATACAGATAAGGCATAAGTTTATCAACCAGAGGAGAAGTTGTGGACAATAATTAATAAAGAAATGAAATTATTTATCTGGAAGGGAAAGAGGGCAAGAGTTAATTGGGTTACGTTGATCCTTCCAATAGATCAAGATTTATTAAGATTACCTGATTTAAAGGGATTTTTTTTAGAGTTATACAGTTAAGGCTCATTTACATAACACAAGAAGAAGGTTATATTTCAGAATGGAAAAGGATGATAATGAAGCAAGAGGGAAGTTAAAGAAATAGAGAGAGAGGAATTTTTGAAGCAGATCCTTGAGGAAAATGATACCAGCCATACAGAATATTATATTCATAAATTAGCAGAAAGCATTCTAAGAACTAAGCCAATATGAGAATGGAGAAAGAAGATTTTGCCAATATGGATGACTACAGCTAGGGAAAGAGAAAATAGGCAATACGGGCTAGACTGTATTGCAGAAAACTGGCAAATGAACCAATATATTGGAAGGAAATTATTACAGATGGAAAGGTAATAGAGTGAAATTAGGCCAAGAACACATTTGGACTGGAGACCAGAGACTGCATTCCTTATCAAGGATTGAAATCAGAGTACAGTCAAAGTGAAAGGGATAGGGGAATCGTAAGTGAATGACCTGATCTGGTAGAGTTTTCAGGTGGATCTAGAACAGAAGCTGCTGTGAAAAAGGGCACAATTTGTAAGGTATATAAAATATTTCAAAACTACAACAATCAATTAGGAGAGGCTATAAAAGATTGGGAACAGAGATAGGAAAAGCAATTTATAACAGAAAAATGGGAGGACATATATATGGTTCCCAAGTATGCGCCAATGTGTAGGTTTAGGATCTTTGCTTGGAAGTGTTTGCAGGGGTATTTTATACCCAAAGCAGACTTCAAAGAATTTCTCCTCAGGTAGATACCAAATGTTGTAGATGTGATGGGGAAGAAAGAGTTAACTGGGGAACATATGTTTTAGGAGTGTAATGAGGTGGCAGATTTAAAAATAAAATTCCCTATAGCGTATTCTTTCAGAAATACTGGGTGAGCAAATGGCTATAACTAAGGAAATTATTCTTCTGAGTTGAGAATCAGAACCTGAATTGCCTAGACATAGTAAGTCCTTATTAATTTTATTTTGCCTACCGAAGAAGCAATTGCTGAAAATGGAAATTCTTAACCAACTGTGTTTGAAATATTGAATGGCATAAAGAGAAAAAAAACTAGAAGATGGATCTTTAGAATGGGGAAATAGCAAGTTACACAGAAATAAATAGGAACTGTGGGAACATTACATGCAGAATGATCTTCAGGAGGAGGTGGAGCGAGCGTTAACAAAAGGCAGGAATTAAGCAATTTGTGTAATGTTGGACTGATAACATTATCAAGGAAAGAAAAGATATGTGATGCATAATGTATGTGAATGGAAAAAATGTGAGTTGGTTTGTTTCCTTTTCTGTAAATGTATTGCCTATGTCTTCATTTAATTTAGGTGTTTAAAAAAGATATAATTCCGCCTGGTTGTTTTTTGTTGCCTCTAGATATCTAATCATCCCTTATCCTCTTTCCATTCCTGCAGTGCATATCTTGACTCACTGTGATGCTCTTCCTTCCTGTATTTGAGCTCTCTCACTGAATTCCACAGAAAAAAAAACGTTGTCAACCGTAAATGGCGGTACCAAACATCCACTGATCACAAAAATGTTTGAGAAACTGTGGATTATCAGTATAAGGCCTGTACATATTTCTTAACTTTTCCCTATTTCCCTTGATCACCAAAACCACTATTACACAACTTACTGCATTTTCTTCCTTAATAAACTCAGCAACAAAATGTAGTCCTTTTTAACCAAAATAAGGAGCTGATTATTTTTACATTCTTTCATTGAACTTCTGCCCACAGTAGTCCATTGATACCGCCCAAATTTCAGCATTTCATCTTTTTTTAAGTTAATCTCTTACAGGAAAATAATACATCTTTTTTCCTAGTTAATTTTCTGATGGTAACAGAAGAAAAACAGGCTGGAAGGAAGCACTCAGGTTCACAGTTTCTTCAAGGTTTAATGGCACAAAATAAGTTTTCTTTCACAAGAACTTCATCAGAATAATAAATTACATAGCAAAGGCCCATTAAATAGTTCCTCCAATCAAAAAATAACCAATAAAAATACAGAATACAATTTAAAAAAAAACATTTTAAAATTCGAAGTGCTGCCACCTGGTGTCGAATCATACTAATTACATCCTAAAAACAATGGTGTAAAAACTATACATGCAATCACTCATATAATACCAACAAAGTATCTCAATAGTATATTTGTATAAAATTCATAAAAATACATATTTATACTAGTAAAAGATGTGCATTTGTAAAAGAAATATAAGTAAATGTGTTTGTTTCAAAAATTAATTATAACTTGGCAGACCTGAGTTTTAGTAGAGGTGCTATTGAGATGTTCTCATTAAACCCAGGGGTCCTGCTTGCCTCTAGGGTAATCTGCCACAATAATTCCCTATACTCAAGGATAGTCTCCCATGCCCCCCTTACATCATGAATAGCAACCTCTAAAACAAAAAACTCAAACCTTGCCTCTGGGCAGTCCAAAGAATATTTATAAAGAGCATTTTTGACATTACATTTCTTAACATCATACATATGCTCATAAATGCGTCTTTTCAACTTTCATTCAGACTTGCCCACGTAAAAGGCTTCACTGGTCTTGCACACAACTAAGTATACTAGCCCACTAGTATTACCATTACTAAAACTTTTACCATACACCCATTTATTCCTACTTTTTAAAAATACCCGGTCAGTGTTAGAAATAAAATTGCACTGTGTGCATGCTCTGCATTTAAAAGTACCTTTGCTCTTAGTGGTATGTGCAGGCTTCTGTTTACCCCCACCCTCCAAGAGGTCTTTCAGATTTTTTTCCCCTCTTATAACTAATCTTCAGTGGTGCCTTGTCAATACCTTTGAGATCCATCAATGAAGTGAACCTATTCCATTCCTTTTTTATTGTGTCCACTACCATTTTGGAGTCCAAATTAAAATCTAAAGTAAGAGCTTTGGAGTAAGCCAAGGGGTTAACTTCACTTAATACATGTTGATTTGTGTCCAGTCCTTTACCCAACATTGGGTAGTATCTGATGTGGCATAAATTACTTACATAGGTACGACTTTCCACCAATAAGTCCTTCGGGTAACCCCTTTGAATAAATAAGCTTTCAATAAAGTCACACTCCAATGAAAAATCAACATCCAGGGAAGTCATTCTGAATGCTCGAATTAGCTGACCTTTGTAAATGTTTTTTTTCTGTATAAAAGGGTGGGCACTTGAAAAATGGAGATAAGAACTTGAAAACGTATCTTTACGAAATATTTTAGACTTAATGCCCTCCACAGTCTTAATTAGACTCACATCCAAAAACTCAAGTCTATCCATATTTATAGAACTGGTACATTCCAAAAAGGTGGCAGTAGTATCCAAATAGTTAAAAAATTCATGTAACTTCTCCTCGGTATCAATACACAAAATAGCTATATCATCTAAAAATCTCTGATAGTGGGACCAACAGTTGCTATATACAGATTTTAAAACATATTTTTTCTCCCACCAAGCTAAAAATATATTGGCATATGTGGGGGCACAATTTGCCCCCATGGCTACACCCTTAATTTGATGAAAGAATCCCCCCCCATAAAAATTAAACAGTTTTTTAATTCCATTTCCATCAGTTGTAAAATAACTAACAACTGATCCGTAGATGGACAGGCCTTATCTAATAAGGCTTCTTCCAACCAGGCTAATCCTAAGTCCTGGGGAATAACAGTGAACAAGTCTTTGATATCAATCGTGACAAAGATAGTATTGTCAAAGCACTGGTCAGTTTTAATTCCCTTTAACAAATCCCAGGAATCTTTTAAAATAGTCTTTTCTGTACCCCAAATTGACTTTAATTTTATGTCAAGAAACTTTGCTATGGGTGCAGTCTTTGACCCTTCAGCCAAAACAATAGGTATTAAAGGGGGGGGTCAATAGGGTCCTTGTGCACCTTAGGTATGCCAAAAATAGTAGCTATTCTGGGTTGAGCTACATGGAAATAATTTTGGGTGTCCAGATCAATCAATCCATCCCACAGTAAATCATCAATGACCAAATTGATTTTTTTATATGCAACAAAAATCTCATTTCTGGACACTGTATGTACTGGAATCACCCAAAATGTCTAATATCTTGCCTTTATAGATAACATTATCCATCAAAATGGACCCCCCCCCTTCCCTTGTCTGGTTTCATGACACGCACATTGTGGTTCTGTTTGAGTTCCTTTAGGACCAGCCATTCCCCAGCCGTAAAGTTATATTTAAACCTATAGGGGGAAGCAAAAATAGCCTGTCAATTCTTTTTCTACTACCATTTTTAATTTGGGGGTGTAGAGGTGGGTTGAATTCACTTCTTCTCTTTAATACCTCTGAATTTTTCTCTTTACCTGTACCATCGATCATAACACCAAAATTTAACTTTCTCGTAAAGGTCCTGATGTCTAAAATCACTTTTGTCAAATCACATTTGTTATTAGGAATAAATTTAAAACCCCGGGCTAAAAGATTAAAGTGGTCAACCTTCAGGTAGTTAAAAATGTTATAATTATTAAAAGAATATTTGTTCTCACACCTATGTTCTCAGTGGGTAAAACTAAAGTGGGTAACACTAGAATCTCCCCCTCCCCCTCCCGAGCTCCTCTGTTCCCCCTCCAAGTAGGGTTTTGGAAGTATTGGGGGGCCTTTCTGATTCATAAGTCTCTCGGAGCGATGGAGGGGAGGGAATTCTAAAGGGTCATAGTTAGTCCCTTCTTCACTTTGTTCTCCATAATTTACTAAGAACCAAGGTGGAAGCGGTACTATAAAGGCTGTCTTCTGAAATCACCACACCTCCAATAACTCCACCAAATGTTGCAGGGCTCAAAACACTGTCATTTCACCGATGGTGTAAAACAAATCCACTTGAAAAATCGATATAAAACACTTGAATTGCTGAATGTTGTACAGTAAACAGAAAAGGATAAGGGTCAAAGACTGCACTCCATAATTTACCTTGCTGTCTATTTCAAATACGTAATCATCCCTTCTTTTGTCTACCCATTTTCCCCTGGGCTCAGTGTAACTTCGTTTTTCCTTGTGTTCTAATATGTCTCTATCAAGTTTCTTTATCTTGTGTTTAATATTAATGTTAACTTTCCCATCTATGTCATCCAATGTATCAAAATATTTTTATTTTAAAGTTTCTACAGAAAACAGTAAGTCATTTGTGACAACAGAATTTAAACGTTCAATGTTTGAATGCAACTCCTTCATAGACAATTCATTTTGCTTAATAATAATTCTAACAGTGTCTAAACCACAATTATTAAAAACTTCCAGTAATTCTTTATATAATTCGCTATCAACATGAATGTTATTGGGGTATTTCTGCACACGTAGTCCTTTAGGCCCAATTCCCTTGCTTAAACATGTACGCAAGTATTCATTGTCAATACAAAGTGCCTTATAAATTCCCCTAGTTTTTTGACACTGGTTGCATAAGTATCATAACTAATTTCCCTCCCAACACACTCATTTTGAGTCCCAACATTAAGAGAAATGTTCTCAGTTAACCAAGTTTCAAAAGCCTTCCAAGGCTTGTTAACACCATGGCAAATATTATGATTAGTCAAACAGTCACCTTTGTTTGAAGTAGTAGCCTTAGGAATTCAACAGTCACTTGCTCTGTCTGGTCGAGAATTTTCTTCATCTGAATCATTCAAAATACTAGGTATACCAATGTCTCCTTCATGGTTAACGTTTTTATTCCAAAACTGCTCTTAGTTTGAGAAACTCGATGTAGTCTCTCCACAAACGCCTTGACATTGTTTCCTCCATTATGGTTAGCTTCCAGGTTTCCCGGGATGCTGAGTGACATCAAACCAGCAAAGGAATGGCCAATCGGAGTGAGCAATTCAACAAGCTGTGTTAACTGGCCAATCAGCTTTCGAGTTTCACCGATTTCGTCCCGCCTCCCTTTCGGAGATCGAGGAGAACCTTCTGTGCTTTCCATATCCCCCAACCAACTCCAACAGCAATCAAAATAGTAAAAACGGGGATTCCAACCACTATAACCACCAATAACAGAAGAAAAACAGGCTGTAAGGAAGCACTCAGGTTCACAATTTCTTCAAGGTTTAATGGCACAAAATAGTAGATGAGCAAAACACCAATAACGCTGATAACACTCCAAATACATTTTTGTTCACAAGAACTTCATCAGAATAATAAATTACATAGCAAAGGCCCATTAAATACTTCCCCAATCAAAAATAGCCAATAAAAATACAGAATACAATTAAAAAAAAAATTTTAAATTCCAAGTGCTGCCACCTGGTGTCACAACATACTAATTACATCCTAAAAACAATGGTGTGAAAACTATACATGCAATCACTCATATAATACCAATAACATATCTCAATAGCATATTTGTATAAAATTAATAAAAATACATATTGGTGGTTATAGTGGTTGGAATCCCCATTTTTACAATTTTCTGATGGTCCTGCTTCTCTTTATCAGGTGACATATCCTCCCATATTCTACATCAACAAGGTAAGAGCTAAGATGCCTTTATCTGCCTTTATCTGCTTCCTCCCAAGGGAAAGCTCCTCTCTGCCAAACCTTTCCCCCTCCATTTCCCAGGTTAGGCCTTCACAAGCCCTTAGACTATTACGTACAGGTTTACCCTTGTTGCCCAAATCAAATGTATTTATTTATTTATTTATTTATTTCATTTGTTTATTTATTTGTTTAAATAACTTGACACCCCAAATATTTCACTAAATAAGTACTTACTGTCTTTAAACATACCTGCAGTAATATCTGGTATATAAACGTAACATCTGATGTCCCTCTGCATTTAAAATAATACCACATACCTACCTGCAGTAACAGCTAAAACATTGACTTAAAACATTGCACTTACTCTTCATTTGAGAAAAAAGCACCAAACATTTTATTAACGTGCGTTCATAGCACATTGTGTTCCCATGCATTTAATAATTTAATAATGCATAATAATACCATGCATTTAATAATTTGCTTGGCTACAAACATCTGCATTAGTACTGTCTTTAGACATACCTGCAATAATATTTGGCATATAAATGTAACACCTGATGTCCCTCTGAATTGAAAATAATACCACATACCTACTTGCAGTAACAGATAAAACATTGACTTAAAACATTGCACTTACTCTTCATTTGAGAAAAAAACACCAAACATTTTATTAACGTGTGCTCATAACACATTGTGTTCCCATGCATTTAATAATTTCATAATGCATAATAATCCCATGCATTTAATAATTTGTTTGGCTACAAACATCTGCATTAGAAGCTGAAGTTAAGTGAAACTTGTAGTAGTGTATTTTAGTCTTCTGTTAAGTAAAAACTTGCAGTTTTAAAAGTACTGTATTTTCATTTTTTCTGTTTCCTAATTGTGTGTTTCATTGAACTGTGTGATGTGTGTGTCTCTGCTATAAGAGGGGGTTGTGGTCTAATCACTTCTTTGTTATCTGATATTTAATAGCCTAGAAGGATTCCTCTGTACTTTAAGTGCTAGCCTCAAAGTTTGAGAAATCATTTTATGCTCAACTTCTGAGAGATTTGCTTGGCTACAAACACCTGCACTGGAAGCTGAAGTTAAGTGAAACTTGTAGCAGTGTATTTTAGTCTTCTGTTAAGTACAAACTTGCAGTTTTAAAACTACTGTATTTTCATTTTTTCTGTTTCCTAATTGTGTGTTTCATTGAACAGTGTGCTGTGTGTGTCTTATCACTTCTATATCTGATATGTACTAGGCTAGTGGGATTCCTCTGTACTTTAAATGCTAGCCACAAAGTTTGAGAAATCATTTTATGCTCAACTTCTGAGAGACTTGCTTGGGGTGGTCATCTTATCACTTCTTTGTTATCTGATATTTAATAGCCTAGAGGGATTCCTCTGTATTTTAAGTGCTAGCCACAAAGTTTGAGAAATAATTTTATAGGTTCATAGGTTAGTACTAGGCTAACTGCCCTTATGGGCCATTTTTAAACCTAGCCAGTTACCCCATGTCAGACTCAAACCCTGCACCTTGTGTTTTTAAGGTAAGTACCTTGACCATTACGCCAACCTCCCACCCCTATGCTCATCTTCTAAGAGACTTGCTTGGCTACAAACATCTGCATTAGAAGCTGAATTTAAGTGAAACTTGCAGTAGTGTAGTTTAGTCTTCTGTTAAGTACAAACTTGCAGTTTTAAAAATACTGTATTTTCATTTTTTCTGTTTCCTAATTGTGTGTTTCATTGAACAGTGTGCTGTGTGTGTCTCTGCTATAAGAGGGCATGGTGGTCTTATCACTTCTTTGTTATCTGATATTTAATAGCCTAGAGGGATTCATCTGTACTTTAAGTGCTAGCCACAAAGTTTGAGAAATCATTTTATGCTCAAATTCTGAGAGACTTGCTTGGCTACAAACATCTGCATTAGAAGCTGAAGTTAAGTGAAACTTGCAGTAGTGTATTTTAGTCTTCTGTTAAGTACAAACTTGCAGTTTTTAAAGTCCTGTATTTTCATTTTTTCTGTTTCCTAATTGTGTGTTTCATTGAACAGTGTGCTGTGTGTGTCTCTGCTATAAGAGGGGTGGTGGTCTTATCACTTCTTTATCTGATATTTAATAGCCTAGAGGGATTCCTCTGTACTTTAAGTGCTAGCACAAAGTTTGAGAAATCATTTTATGCTCAACTTCTGAGAGACTTGCTTGGTTACAAACATCTGCATTAGAAGCTGAGGTTAAGTGAAACTTGCAGTAGTGTATTTTAGTCTTCTGTTAAGTACAAACTTGCAGTTTTAAAAGTACTGTATTTTAATTTTTTCTGTATCCTAATCGCGTGTTTCATTGAACAGTGTGCTGTGTGTGTTTCTGCTATAAGAGCGGGTGGTGGTCTTATCACTTCTTTGTTATCTGATATTTAATCGCCTAGAGGGATTCCTCTGTATAAGTGCTAGCCACAAAGTTTGAAAATTCATTTATGCTCAACTTCTGAGAGACTTGCTTGGCTACAAACATCTGCATGAGAAGCCGAAGTTAAGTGAAACTTGCAGTAGTGTATTTTAGTCTTCTGTTAAGTACAAACTTGCAGTTTTAAAAGTACTGTATTTTAATTTTTTCTGTATCCTAATCACGTGTTTCATTGAACAGTGTGCTGTGTGTGTTTCTGCTATAAGAGGGGGTGGTGGTCTTATCACTTCTTTGTTATCTGGTATTTAATCGTCTAGAGGGATTCCTCTGTACTTTAAGTGCTAGCCACAAAGTTTGAGAAATCATTTTATGCTCAACTTCTGAGAGACTTGCTTGGCTACAAATATCTGCATTAGAAGCTGAAGTTAAGTGAAACTTGCAGTAGTGTATTTTAGTATTCTGTTAAGTACAAACTTGCAGTTTTAAAAGTACTGTATTTTCATTTTTTTCTGTTTCCTAATTGTGTGTTTCATTGAACAGTGTGTTGTGTGTCTCTCTGCAGTTAGTTCCCCACCCACCGTCCCTGTTCTTGTGTTGGTATTAGTGTTGGTGGCTCTGGAATTGCCTGCCCCTCCTGTAAGTCTGTAGTAGAACACTCCTCCTGGGTCCATCTCATTTGCTCACTTAACCAAGTACAGTAAGATCATATTCTGAGTCTAGTGTTCACTCTACTTAATACAGAGAGAAGATTTGAGAAGGCCAACCCACTTAGGTTCTTCCTTCCTCTCTCCTTGCACTTAAAAAAATTGCACTTTATTCATCTGCTTTTACTGTATTTGTGTTTCCTCCTACTATATTTTGCTTTTCTTAAAATTACTCAACTTTATTTATTCTGCTGCATTTATTACTGCTTGGTAGTAGCCTGATTAAATTGTAACTGTTATTCTAAGTCTTTTGGTTTAAGTACTTGGGCTTCATAAAGGCTGTTTTACATTAAGAAGGTTTGTGGTCTGCACTGTTGTGGCAGGACAGATAGCTTACATCCTTCTAAGCTGGGAATTGATGCTTGAAGACCCAGTGTCTGCTATTCTAAAACTGTATTAGTTCTGGCTTAAGCACTTGGGCTTCAGGCCAGTTATTCTACATTAAGACGGTTTGTGGTCTGCACTCTTGTGGGAGGAGACGCTGGATTCTGCCCTTCTAAGCTGGGGATTTCTGGTCACAGGCTTATTGTGCCTGCTTATTTGAACTGTTTCTTTCTGAAATCGGTGTGCCTTGTTGCTGTAGCATAGACCAGATTTAGGCCTGGTGAATCTAGCTTTGGTTGTATAACCTGAGCACTGATCCAGGCCATCTTTTTTGGAGAAGGTTCTCCTGCACCCTAGCCGCAGGAGTGTGCAGTTAAAAGTTGTCTGATTGAAGACTGCTGGAACAGGGCTCAGTTTTGAGCTTTTTTTCTGGTTAATTGGATAACTTGTTTAAATCAGTTTGTTTTGTATTGTTTTATATATATAAAACATTGCACTCTATTCATCTGCTTTTAATGTATTTGTGTTTCTTCCTACTTTATTACTATGGGCATTGACTACAACTTTGATCTACAATATATAACAATAAGTATCCTTTTCTGTGCATTTAGTGTTTTTTTTTATTCTACCTACTTTATTTTCTGAAAAAAAAAACAAAAAAAAAACAAACACAAAAAAATATATACTTGTTTCCCACCTTTCTAAGCTAGTATAGTCCAGTTTTCAGGTTGGTGCTGAATTCAGGGCTGTGTTACAAATCTCTGTGTTTGCCCACACCTTACTTGGATAGAAGGAAATTTCTCTGTTCACCTGTGAGAGAGGGCCTGGCACTTGCTCAAAACTTATAGCAAGCACTTATAAACCCTAGCACTAGACCCTCTCTCCTGTACTATAAAGAAGGACAAGGCTCTCTATTTGACCTTACCAGTTCACTGTACCTATCCAGGCATGTCCAAAGGCAGTTTCAGGTGTACTCTCCAGTCCAACTAGGCATTTTGAGGCAATGTTACAACTGCCTCATGTACATAGACAACCCTCTCCTCCTACCACCAAACACTAATACATGCGAGAGATGTAATTATACAGCCAAACTGGAGGCTAAGCTCTCTCAACCCAAGACTGCATCAGACAGTCAAGAGGAGAAGGGAAATACTTGTATCACACCACCAGTCTCACATAGACCCATTAAACCAGCACCAGCAAAAAACACACATAAATACATGAAAACATATTCGGAGTCTCTAAATAAAAATCTGAAAAACCAACAGAGACCTCCAAAGCAAACATCCAAGCAACCTGCACCCCCAACACAAACCATGAAACACATACTTCACAAAACCAGTGTGCCATGCAATCACAACCCTTAAGGCAAAATAACATACCCAACATACTAGTAATAGGTGACTCTATAGTCAGGCACACTGACATCCCACTCACTAGGCTGAATAAGGATAAGGTTACTGTTAGCTGCCTGTCGGGTGCCTGGATCCGCCACATAACACAAGTACTCTGGTCACTTCAGAACAAGTACAAATATGACTCTGTCATTGTCCATGTTGGTGTGAATGACCTGAGCCGTACCTCCCTGAACTACATGAAAAGAGACATGGAAGAGCTCTCTGATCACGTAGCCCAGGCCGTTATGACCCTGACCCTGACTAGCATCCTGCCCTCACCAAGAATGATAGCATGGAATAAAGAAAACATTCTCGATTTCAACAATTGGCTAAGTTTCTGGTGTCATTCAAAGAGGATCCAGTGTCTGTCCGCCTGGGATGACATGCTCGACAAGCCACGCTGCTTCGCTAGAGACGGCTTGCACCTTTCATCCTTAGGCTTTCGAATACTGGCCAAGGCTCTTGCCACCCCCATAGTGCCTTTTTAGGCAAGGCTCAAAAGACAAACCCTCCGTGGTAAATAGCACAAGTAACAAAAAACTGAGGGTAATGCTACTCAATGCCCGAAGTCTAAACCTCAAAATGCACGCACTCGAGGCACTCCTCAGTATGGAGATAATCGATATATGTGCAGTAACAGAAACCTGGCTTAAGGTTCCAGAGAGCATCCCAGCACTACCAGGCTACAACTCATACCATAAATTTCGGCCACAGAACCCAAACTGAAATACAAAGGCAGGGGCGTATCCATATTCATCAAGGATACCCACATCTCCAGGTTAGTGGCACAGCACGATGCTTCAGAGATCATCCACGTGCAACTAACAACAGGCAAAACAGCATTTCAAATTGTAGCTTGCTACACATCACCCAACATGTCCCAGGACCCCCATTCTGATTTTCTGGAAACACTGGGAAACATAAAGGTCCTACCAAACACCCTAATATTGGGTGATTTCAATTACCCAAACATTAACTGGGAGAACTACTCAAGTACTAACTCCCTAGCCCAACATTTCCTAGAATTTATAAACTCAAACACTTTGGTTCAATGGGTCAACACTCCCACCAGAGGTGACAACATTTTGGACGTGGTCATCACCAACATGGGCGACCAGTGTTCCACACCAGAGGTCAACCCCTCGCTGGTTTGATCTGACCATAAACAAATAACTTCGGATATCCACATTCCACCCCCACCCCCAGACAAGGAAACCACCATGAAAAACTTTTCAAAAGCAAACTTCACGTTACTTAAGACTGAGGTGGAAAGTTTCAAAGCCCCCATGCTGAAGGATAACGCTGTCCAAGCTGCAAAATCATTTACTAAGGGATTCTATGGGCCCCTACAAGAATGCATAGATCGTGCCATCCCAACCAAAACCAAGACTCACTCCTCCAAGAAAAGGAAACCAGTCTGGTGGACTCCTGCCATAAACAAGCTGTACAACAGAAGGAGGAAACTAGTACAGAAAAAAGTAAAATCCCAAGAAGGGAAAACATCCCTGATCAGTATCAGCAAGAACTACGATCCCTCATGAAATCATGCAAGATGAGCTTTGAAAGAAAAATTACCAAGGACTCCAAAGATAACCACAAGGCATTTTTTAGCTATGTCAAGACTCTAAGTGGCAATGCTCAGATCTGCTCGGAGTTAGTGCAGAATGGCACAAAATACACTGACCCGACCGATATCGCCAACATCCTGGCAGACAGGTTCAGAGCAAATTTCACCCACCTCTCACCCACAAAAGGGCCCATAACCATACCAGAAGAATGTAGAGTCCCTGAAATCACAGACACTCAAGTTAAAACAGCTCCCTCCAAAGCCAAAAACACAGCATCAATGGGACCGGATGGTGTCCCAGGCTGCATCCTACACAAGCTCAAAGATGAACTAACCCCTCACCTAAACACACTGTTCAAACTCAGCCTCTCCACAGACTACGTACCCATAGAGTGGCGCACAGCAACAGTTATTCCACTCCACAAAGGTGGCGCCACAACAGACCCCTGGAACTATCGCCCTATAAGCCTGACTAGCTTGGTCTGCAAGGCTATGGAGTGCATCATCATGAAACTCATTAACAGAGACATTGGGAACCTCCAAACACTGGACCCTACCCAGTTCGGCTTTGTTAAGGGCAGATCATGCCTCCTAAACATGGTGGACTTCTTTGAGACAGTTACCAAGGCTATAGATGAGGGAAAGGTGGTACACACAGCCTACTTAGACCTCGCTAAGGCCTTTGACACCATTCCCCATTCTGGTATTATAGACAAGCTCACCAGCCTGAACATAAACCCCTTACGTCACAAGATGGGTTACCAACTGGCTCACGGACAGAACCCACATGGTGAGAGTTGTGGGAACTAGGTCCGACTCTAAACTGGTTACAAGTGGTGTTCCCCAGGGCTCAGTCCTAGGACCCCTCCTGTTCGGCATATACTTCTCAGAGGTACAGGCAAGCACAGGAGGACTATGACTGACCAAGTTTGCAGACGACTGCAAACTAGGGGCTATAATTAACTCTCTGGCTGACACAGACATCCTCCAAAAGGGTCTCACTGAGACAGATACCTGGTGTCAAAATCATGGCCTCAAGCTAAATGCCAAAAGGTGCATAGTCATCCCCTTTGGAAAAATCAAAATACCCACAAACTACCACATAGGTGGCAGTCCCCTAAATACAGAAGACATAATAAGGGATCTGGAGACCCAAGTAGATGGTAATCTCACCTTTAATAGTCACATTGCCAATATGGTTAGAAAATCCTTCTACGTGGCCCACCTAATCACAAAAGGGTTCACATCCAGATCAAAAAAGGTCATTGCGCCACTCTACTCATCACTCATCAGACCCATCATAGAGTACAACGCCCCATTTGGGATGTACCTTACAAGACATCTGCAACAGCTGGAAAGACCACAGAAGTACCTCATCAAGAGGATCACTGGCCTCGCTAACACTCTTCAAAAGAAACCTTGACTAGTGGATGGGAAACAGAAAGTTTATCCCGGGGATCACTTCAGTGGCTCTGCTGGACAGAGGCACAGGGAACTAAACTAAGGGGGGCAGTGAAAGCCAACACATTCTGGCTAGGCTTATAAATGCCTTCAGGCGGATAGCCTAGTACCTACCTTTAAACCTATGAACCTTTAAGTACTTTAAACAGTTTGGCAACACTTAACAGAATTTTTTTTATGTCATGGTTACAAAAGTCATACTGCAGACTACTTTCACTAGTTAATTACTTGCATAGTGGATAGTGAACCCTTTGAATGATACAGCAGGAAATAGTAAAAATGTAGAGTACTATTGAATAAGTATCTTGGTGGCATCAATTGCATCTCTTAATCTTTATTATATATAACTGTTATTCACCCACAAACTATAATCCAGAATGGAATGATCTGTTATGACAGTTAAGTCTGGTACAACTTCCTGCCTTATGATAATTTTATTCAATCACCCCACATAGTAAATAGCCTTATTCTAGGAGCAGTTAGCAGGCCCTCGCAGTCAGAGTCATTCTCAACATGCTTGCTGATTGAAGGGCATTCCTTCTGCTCTCTCTGACCCTTCAGCAGACTACTGCTATTACCAGAAGTGTCAAAAACATGATTAGTCCACCTCTCAGGACAGTGTTCATTCTTGATGGATGTCTTGCTTGTGAAAATGTGCCAAGACCATAAAGTCTGCTATCCATCTGTCTTGGCTAGCTGGTGTAAGTTCTCTTGGTTCCCATTTCTGGGATGTTTCTTCATTCTCCAGCCTTAGCTTGCTTACTTGTTCCTGTCTACCCCTTTATATCACTGATTAACTGGTTAGTCCATTTCTTTGTTATCAACTTCATCTAGACAATGCCGAAGTTATACCCCATGAAATCTGCACCACAAGGCATCCATATTTTGAATCAGGTGGACTGCAAGTCCTTGGTAAAAGCCTTTACTTCCTGAAGAGAAGGAAATCCCGTTCTCTGTCCTTTTTATCACCACCACAGTGGATGTAGGATAAGCAAGCCAGAACTTTTGTGTGCTACTCTGAATACTGTATGCCTTGTGAATAGCCTTGATATGCTTTTATTACAATGTTTTCTATTTTATAAGCCTAGAGCATATGAGTGTTATTAAGGACTGAATGAATACATCTTACAGACCTCTTGCTGCAGTTTTAGGGGAGTATTAATAGGGACTTCTAGACAGAAGTTTCAGGATGGATTTCTTGAAGTACAATTATTTCAGGCAAGCTAAGATAGAAAAATAAAACTGTATTCTGTAAAATAAATACAGCTATTACACTACAACTCCTGGGCAAGTTAAGATAAAAAGAGCGTAACAGTGCTTTGTTTGTCAGGCTGTGATGTGAACAAGATAGAAACATCTTAGAGACATATGAATTGAATATTGTTATTCATTCACCTCATGGTATAACCAAATTCTGTTCAATACAGTATTGTCAACGTAAGGAAATTTACTGGAAGTGAGAGTGTGAGAAGCATGTGAGGAAGTTTAAAGAAAGGGATGGTATTAGGAAAATAAAAATAGAGTTATATAGTGTCTATGTAAGCTATGCCAGAAAAATATAATTGTCTTCTATTGACATTCCCAGGTTCAAAAGATTTATTTTGAAAAAATTGCTTAAATTTACATTTTTTCTTAGTTGTCATAAGGTGAATATTCCAGGTAAACTGAAAATAACAGTAGATTTGATTGAGAGGAACACTATATATATATATATATATATATATATATATATATATATATATATATATATATATATATATGTGTGTGTGTGTGTGTGTGTGTGTGTGTGTGTGTACATGTGTTGTATCAAATACAGTTGTCGTTGGATATGCTGTCAGAGAGTGGACAGGTAAAGACATGCAAAATACAGGAAATGCTTTACTGACCTCTGGGTGTTTTAATTTTATTTACCCTTTGTTGACTAGGATAGTCCCACTAAGCTAGCAGCCTGTTTTCAGGGGTTATCTAACATGGTATTTATGTTACTGCATGAAAGCTCACCAGGGTATTTCCTGTACTCTTTTTGATAGATGCCATGGGATATTTTACATCCACCTGAGCCATAGCAGACAGGAGGTCTCAATTTAACATCTCATCATAAGGATGGCACACTCACTATCTGGTGTGGGAATAGAACCCACAGATTGTTGAGCCAGTGACATTGATGAGTGAAGTGAAATAAGTCCGTCTGACATATGATACAGGCAAAAGACTAGGAAAGTTGCCACTGTCTAAGATTATTGCCAGAGTTAAATGAATCAGCCAAAACTGAGGAAAGCAGAGTGTTGTGATAGAAAGAAATTTCTGATGTTATAGTTATTTATTAGCTAGAGTTAAAATCTATGCAGCGTAACCTAGTATATGGTTGAACTATTTAAATATACAAAGTGTTTTAGGTTTACAGTGAAAACTAAGTAAAACATCCAAGTTATGCAAAATCAGAAGATTCAGGGTTCGATTCCTGGCTAACCAGTAATTGTTCCTGTGACACATAAGGGATTAGTATTTTCTACTGTGTAGTAGATTTATGTATAGACATTTTATTTTAAGAATGATGCATCAGGAAACCACTAATAATGTTTTTTTGTGCTTATTTCAAAGTTTGTGAAAATACATTGACTTGAGTTTTGCAAAAGGATTTAAATATTGGTAAACTTATGAGTAGACATGTGGAAGCCTTTAGTGAGGTAGGAGGTGGTAACAAACAAAGGTTAGCAGTTGTTTCAGATTAATACAAACCAGATTGCTATGCACATATGCCCATGTGTGTAGTTTCATAAAAAAATATGTTTCTAATATTAATTGAGATTAAATAGAATTACATTCTAAAGGTAAGATTGATATTCACATTTTTATTTCATGAGTTTACTGATGTGCCATCAATAGTTTTAAAATCCTTTTGAGAAAAGTATTAGTAATATAGAACTAGTTAATTGTTTGAGTAAGTAAGGACAAAGAAAGACAATTTAACCTAGGTAGAGGGAATTAGAGGAAATAATAACATTCCTTGGAAAGTAGTAGAGACAATAAATAGAAGATGAACTTGCAGAGCTAAATGTGTTGCATCAGACAAGGTTGGGTGTGACATGGGGCATAGAGGGGTATCCATGTAGGCAGATTAGGGTGGTTTGAGATTTTTTTCTATTTATATTCTACCTTTGCCCCACCCAATAAGAGCACATGGGTGGGGCATGCATTAGCTATCAGCATTGCCCCACCCCTCACTTCTGCATGGGGAGTGCTAGCAGTAGAACTGTTTCACCCACTCACAGTGGGCACTTTATGTTGCTTCATCCAGTCTCCATCAATGCCTGTTTGGAGTTTGCATGTTCTCCCTGCATCTCCATGTTTTTTTTCCCATGTCCGAAAAACATGGTGAGTGTTTCCATCTCAAACTCACCAATGAATGGAGCTGTGGGCAGCAGCACAGACACTACATAGTGCCCTACAGAGGGAAGAGTTGTACAGACCAACCACTATGGGCATCTACTGTGGTGCACAGTATCCTCAAGATAGGAGAACATGGATCACAGACTGAGTGCCATGGCAGGGCTAGCCACCTGATGGTGTAAAAATATGGCTCTAGGTGATTCGGTCTTGCTGACTAATGTCGCCAAAATGGGCATGGGTAGTTACCAGTGGTAAGTAGGATGAGGACCCTGACCTACACCAGGGACCTTTGCTAATGGTGGGACAGATATATGTGCCCCTATTGGCCAGTGTGTGCCGGCCATAAAGCCCATCAGCCCTGGGTCAATAAGCTACTGGCTGGCTGGTGTCTAGTTGCCCAGCCTGAATTCCATGGGATAGCTCTGTTGAGCGAAAGCTGGACGTAAAACCAAGCAACCTGCCAAACATGAACTGAGAATTGCTACTCTTAGTGTAGGTTCACTGACAGGACACAGCTTGGAATGGATGACATGATGATACGGAGGAGGCTGGACATTCTATGTATCCAAGAGATGAGATAGAAGGGCAGTACAGCAAAGCCACTTGGCTTGGGATCCAGACTCTACTACTCAGGAGGAGGACAGGCTAGAAATGGTGTAGGAATTGTTGTGAGAGAGAGGCTTCAGAAGACAGTGAGGGATATCATCAGAATTAATGATAGACTCATGGCAATCAAACTCCAGTGTAACACCCTCCCTCAAACATTTACACTATAACTACACAACCCCTACCACCAAAAACATCCTCCCAATACACACACTCCATTACCAAACACCTAACACACTCAAAAATAAAATATCCCTAAGATACCATAAGCAATTTACTATGTATATAAAACATATCCTCTATAAACTAGCCCTCGCTAGAGACATCCATCCAAACCCTGGTCCTCCCAAATCCAAACCAACCACAAAGCCTAGTCCAGGCAACCCCCCCCCCCCCCCACAACTCATCTCCTAGCCAACAAGAAAACAACAGATCTACTTATAATGTCCCTAAACATCAGAGACATATGCAATAAAATCCAAGAACTACATGCTAGCATAAGCATATATTCCCCAGATATTCTCTTCCTAACTGAAACCTGGCTCAAACCTCACATCAAAAGTGAGGAAATACTTCCACTTGAATACAACATCCTTCACATAGACAGATTGTCCAAAAAAGGAGGTGGTGTAGCATTGATATATAAACACCACCTCAATATTGAACTCCTGAACTCATCTGCCCCTCACCACAACAATGAAGAAATCCTTTATGCCAATCTCAAACTAAACCCAAACAAAGCAATCAATATCATAGGATGTTATTTCCCACAAGGGCAAATTATTTCACCCCTAGAAAATCTCCTGAGCTGGGCTACTCTATCTCTACTCCAGGAAACCATCATTCTCGGCGAGTTTAACATCAACTGGCTATCCTGTAATAACAATCTCCCAACCATTCGCCTTAATCTCCATGGGTTCACTCAACTCATTCAGTCCCCTACCCGAATCAACAAAAACCCTAACAATCACATTACTTGACTGGATCCTAGTCAACAAAGCCCCTCACTCTTACCTAGCAGGCTGCTTACCTGACAGTCTTAGTGACCACTCCCCCACTTTCCTCATTCGGCACCACACAAACAGTCTGAAACCCATTATCCACAGGCAAATACAGAACAAGTCCAACTTCAACTCCAACTCCTTCATTTCCTCCCTGCAAAACATGAACTGGTCACCACTAAAATACATCAACCTAGATGAGGCTGTCCACTTCTTCAACAGTACCTTCCTCTCCATCCTAAACAACCATGCTCCTGTAAGAAATGCCAAAGTCAGATCCAGGCGTGCCCCATGGTTACAAAAGACCACCAGAACCCTAATGAAATCCAGAGATAAGCCCTGGGAGCACTGGCGACTAACAAAAAATAACTCAGATAGACAAGCATTCCTTGAACTGCACAATAAAGCCAAAAAGCATATAAAATTAGACAAATCCCTCTACTATAAATCCACCCTAAACTCTACCAACCACAAACCTAAGCAATCCTGGTCCACTATTAACACTATCCCCCACCCAGGAAAGGTTGATACCCCCAGCCATCCATTCTTTCCTCCTCCAGCAGTATTGCTGAATCCTTCAACAAACACTTCACTGAAACTATAACATCTCTAAACAAACATTTCCCCACAACAGCCCCCCCAACTCCTAACCCTAAACCCCCACTCCTCTTTTCTTCTTCACCTCAGTACCTACCTCCAACATAAAAAGACTATTGTCAAAATTTAAACCCACCAAACTCACAGCTGACAATCTCCCCTCTGAATACTTGAAAATTGCAGCTGATACACTAGCCTACCCAATTTCAATTCTAATCAACCATTCCATAACAGAAGGCTATGTTCCCTCGATATGGAAAATATCCCACATCATCCCCCCCCCACAAAGGCAACCCCTCCACCCACCTCTCCAATTACCGCCCCATTGCTATCCTCTCCCCTCTCTCCAAGATACCTGAAAAATGTATCAACACCCAGGTCTCCAACTACCTCCTAGCTAATAATCTCCTCTCCAAATCCCAACATGGTTTTAGGCCATATCACAGCACTACCTCCGCTCTGCTCTCCTTCACCAACACTATACTTCATCACAAAAACAATGGCCTCTTCTCTACTGCCATATTTCTAGATCTCTCAAAGGCCTTTGACATGGTATCTCATGAGCTACTACTCTCTATTTTCCCCAACCTCTCCTTCTCACAATCAGCCAGCAACTGGTTCCACAGTTATCTGCACGGACGCCAGCAATCAGTAATCTGGGACGATAACCTATCACCTCGCCTCCCAGTTACTCTCAGAGTTCCCCAAGGGTCTATCCTTGACCCTCTGCTATTCTCACATTTCACTAACAACCTACATACTGACACCACACACACATCTCTTATACAGTATGCAGATGACTCGACTCTCATCTGCTCTGCCCCCACTCGACCAGAACTACAACAAATCACACAGGAATCATTCTCTTCTGTAGAAAGCTGGCTATCCAATGCTCAGCTCCTACTCAACCCAAGTAAGACAAAACTTCTCCTGTTCCAACCTCCAAAGCCACCCAACCCCCCACACACACACTTCAACATTCTTGTCAAAGACAATACCATCATCTCTCCATCAAAACACACAAAATTACTCGGTGTGGAAATAGACAACAGACTTAGATTTGACACCCACATCTCTCTCACAATAAAAAAAGTTCACAAGAAACTTGGTGCATTATATCGAAGCCATCAATTCCTAACCAAGGCAGCTAGAATCTCCATAGCCAATTCCCAGCTAATCTACACCCTACTCTATGCATCCCCCATACTTACCAACCTTAAACAGACAGACCTACACAAGCTCGATGCTTGTTACAACAAAATTGCTAAATTTTCCACTGGAACCTCCTACCGCAGCCATCATTGTATCTCTCTTAAATAATTAAACTGGCTAGAACTCCCACAACTCCTTCACTTTAATCAACTCATCCTCACTCATAAAATTATTAACCACCCCTTAACAAACATTCCCTTCAAACCCTTCTCCAACCCTATCACTCCACTTGGCCCCTAAGATCAAGCAACAAAATCAACTTACTGTTATCAAACCCAAAAACTCAGCAGGAGAAGCCATATTTTCATTTACCATATCTAAACTTTGGAACAATCTTCCACCCTCTATAACTACTCTACCTTCCAGCAGCCTTTTCAAGACTGCACTCAAATTCCACTTAAATTTGCACTGAGTTTGTCCTTGTTCTAATCCAGACTAACACCCCCACCCTTACCTGCCCCCCCACCTAGACTCTTAACCCAACTATACTACTGCCACTACTAACCACAGTCAGAATTAGCTAGTTGTCTTTACATACTTTAACATCTTGTCTGACAACTTTGTTACTAATATTATAAACGACAAGAAACTACCTTAACTTGCAACATTTACTGTTTATACTATTGATAATCAATATCTTGTTATTGTATTAAAGCCAACAACCTGTAATGTTGTTTACTATTGCTGCAACTTTGTATCTCTATTTATCATATACATGATGTGGAGCTTTTCTCCCCGGGCATCCGCTGAAAAAGGACCTGCGTCCAGTCGGAATTTCCCGGTAAACAAATGTAAATAAATAAATATATAGATAAAAATGATAGGGCAGTATTCATAATCTCAGCCTATGCCCCACAGCAGGGTCATAATAGTGAGGAAAAGACTGCATTCAGACAGCAGTTGCAGGACCTACTAGATAAAGCAGGACAACATGAATCGGTGTTGATAATGGATGACTTGAATGCACATATCGGGACAGACAGACCAGAATATGAGGACTGCCTGGGTCCACATGGTTGGGGCAAGAGGAATAAAGAAGGAGAAGCCATTGTAGACTTCTGTCTGTAAAATGACTTGATAGTAGCCAACACATGGTTCAGAAAGAGAAACAGTCACACGATCACATACAAGCATAGCCAACATGCAACTCAGGTAGACTTCCTCCTAGTAAGGAAAAGGCACTGGGGTAGAATCCATGATTGCAAAGTCACCCCCATTGTTACAGTCAGGCCACAACATAAACCGCTAGTTGCCACAATCAGTTGCAAGCAGTGGTTGGAGAAGGCATTAAGGTCAACAGAGACCAGGCTGAAGACCTGGAAGTTGACTGGAGAGTAAGTACAACAGTTCAAGGAATTATTCAGGGCTCTAGCACCCCAAGAAGAGAAGGAAATAAGTGGAGTTGAACAAATATGGCAGCACCTAAAAACAGCATGTGTTAGGACTACAGAAAAGATATGTGGCCAAGCCAGGTATGGAAATAAGGTACATAAGGAAAGCTGGTGGTGGAATGCAGAAGTCCAGGAAGTCAACAAAGGAAAGAAGGAGTGCAGGAAGACGTGGGAGATAGAAAAGACTGACCAGGCTAGGAAGGACTACTGGTTGGCTAACAAAGAAGCTAAGAAAGAAGTCGCAATACCAAAGAATAGGGCATCAGAGGCACTCTACCAACTTCTGGAAAGTGACTCAGTAAGTGGCACAAAGAAACTATATCAGGTTGCAAGGCAAAGACAGAAAGATAAAGAAGATAGTCAGACACCCTTCATAAGGGATGCCAGCAACAATCTGCTCAGCAGTCCACAGGACATCAAAGGCAGATGGAAGGAGTATTTCCACAAGCGTCTGAATGAAGAAAACCCCACAGAAGCTCTACTGCCCCAGAAACAGCCTACAATGAGAGAAGAAGAGGAGCCCACCTTAGAAGAAGTAAGAACAGCACTAAGGAAAATGAAGTCAGGGAAAGCAGCAGGCTCAGATGAGATCACAGCAGATATGATAAAGATGCTGGGTGAGATAGGGGAGAAATAGCTCCCGAGGGTACTAATAACAGTGTGGAGAGAAAGGCATATCCCAGATGACTGTAGAATAAGCATTCTCATGCCAATATACAAGAACATCTGTGAGTGGTATGGAGGCATCAAACTCCTATCACATTGCATGAAAGTTCTGGAGAGGGTGATTGATAAACGGATATGCAGAGTAGTAGAAAGTAAGATGGGAAATGAGCAGTTCGAATTCAGATCAGGATGCAGCACAATAGACCCAATGTCTGCTGAAAGAAAGATATTTGAGAAGAAGCTAGAGATGAGGAGAGAGTCCAACTGGGCATTCCTATACATGGAAAAAGCATATGACAAGGTCCCAAAAAAGCTGATCTGGGCAGTACTGTGGTGGTTTAAAGTCCCAGAAACATTGGTAGAATTAGTGCAAGCTATGTAAAAGGACGCAATGACTCAAGTACAAGCAGTGTTTGGTCTTACAATGGGGTTCCCAGTGGGAGTGGGTGTGCAAAAGGGTTCAGCTTTGAGCCCACTTCTGCTCATACTGGTGATGGACTGCATTAGCAAATAGATCAGAAGGGACAGATCAACAAAGTTGCTGTATGCAGACAATGTGGCATTACAGGCTGACTCTGAGCTAGAACTTCAGCAAAGGATAGGAGAATGGAATGCTAAACTGAAGGCACATGGGATGACGCTAAGCACAAATAAGATGGTGGTAATGGCAGCAAATTGGGAAAATCAGGAGAAGATGAGAACAGAAATAGAAGGGAAAATAGTGGAACAGGTAAACAGCTTTCAGTATATGGGATGGGTGGTTGAGGAGAAGGGATTTCTGAATGAACAGGTCAAAGCTAGCATCAGAGCGGCTGCAGCCAATTGGCAGAGAGTCTCAGGTGTAGTCTATGACAGAAGAATGCCATAAAAGCTGAAAAATAAGGTGTACAAGACAGTGGTGCAACCAGTACTACTGTATGGTACAGAAACCTGGGCAGTAAAGGGAGAACAGTAGAAAAAGCTAGAGGTGATGGAAATGAAGTGCCTGAGAAGGGTGGTAGGATGCACACTGTGGGACAGATGAAGAAATGAGGACATAAGAGCAGAAGCCAAAGTAGCTCCAATTGCAGAAAAGATCAAAGAGAACAGATTACGGTGGTTTGGACATGTGCAGAAAAGCAGAAGACAATCTGGTGAGGAAGATTTGGGACAAACAAGAAGAAGGTAAGAGGAAGCAAGAATGTCCAGCAAAGAGGTGGATATATTGTGTTTCTTTGGCTAGACTGTGGCTAAAGTGGTCTAAGGACCCATTCACTTACCCAGGAAACAAATAAATAAAAAAATGAACTGCAGATTATATGAATTTATTACATCTTTCTTTTAAAGGGCGGCGCAGTGGTGCAGTGGTTAACGCTGTCACCTCACAGCAAGAGGTTCTCTGGTTCGATTCTCAGCTGGGGTGCCTTCTGTGTGGAGTTTGCATGTTCTCCCTGCGTTCGCATGGGTTTCCTCCGGGTACTCTGGTTTCCTCCCACATTCTAAAAACATGCATCTGGAGCATTTCTCCCCAGGCCTCCGCTGAAAACAGGATCTGTGGAACCTAGTCGGACTTTCCCGGTCAACAAATGTAAAATAAAATAAAATAAAAATAAATAAAATAAAAAAAAGTAAGAAGAACATAGTATATGTGACAATGTCCTCGTTATATCTTTAAGGGGATTATCAATAAATGAGTCTATGTACTCTGTGACATCTTCACTGTTACCCTACTGATGGATAAAGATTGAATGCTCATGCTTCAGTTGCCCGCAGTCTAACTCACTGACAAGCAGAGTTGCTCCACAGGAAATCACTGCTGTGTGTTGTGATAGCAGTAATGACCTTTATGGGAAAATTTCCTTCTCCTTCTTGGAGTTGTTTTGATCGTAGAATTGGTATATGTAAGTTCACCATTTATGGGGATCCTGTATCCCAAAAATCATTTTAAAAAGTTTTTTCCTGCCATTTTTTTTTCAGAGAGTGCAGTTCAGGGATTCCGATCCTTGGTGCATTTGCTTTTGTTGCTGCATAGTGGAAGTAATCTTCACCACTCACTTTTAATCACATTTTTCATAAATATAAATCATCATAATAAAATATACATCTCAACTATCCCTGCATTTAAAAGATTCTTCTGATTTAGGCTAAGAATTTTGAATCATGTCTCCTAAAACTGGTGTCTCTTAAAAAAGAAGATGGCAGATGTAGGAGACTCACTCTCTGATACCCTCCCTGTGGAGTTAATTCTAATAAAAGAAGAAAAATCATCCATCTACCTACTTAACTGAATAAACTATTGGAAATTTCACCAAGGTGTCTTTATTCCGCCCACAGGGAGGGTATCAGAAAGAAAGTCTCCTAGATCTGATAGCTAAAGTGATTTTATATGGACTAATCCTTTATACTGTGTTTCTTGTTAGACCTGTCACCCTCTGGGCCACAGATGGGCTACCGACTTCACTTGAGCCCTCTGGATTACCTCTATTTTTTTTAAGAAAAGATGGTGGATTACAGTAGACAAATAATGACATTCGGTATATAATTACAGACTTCATTTGCATCAGACATTGTGGGTTAATTCAATTTCCTTTAATGCTTCAGCTTTCTGAGTCAGTAGTACCAATATACTACAAACGTCCCTGATCTGGCTCTGTCACTGATTCTGAAGATGTTGAAGGCTGTGAGCTTGTTATGTATTCATTCGACAATCTTGAATATAAATATACTGAACTGTATCTCTATACTATACTATTGGTATTTCATTCATTCATTCATTCATTCATTTTCATTATTTATATACTGTTAGGTGGGTGGATTGATCTTATGACCATCTTCAGCCAAATCCTGATACAAATTCATGCAGTTACAGTGAGAATTATATCTGTACTGCCCTGGAACAAAAAGATGAGGCATGTATAATGCAGCGTAACAATGAGAAAAGCACGCAAACCACAGCATGCCTCGTACACGCCTGGCTAGGGACCCCCAACACACACACACACACACACACACACACACACACACACACACACACACACACACACACACACACACACACACACACACACACATGCACACACACACACACACACACACACACACACGTGCTCACACATGCGCGAGCACACGCACAGACGTGCATACATGCACACATACCAAAATATGTATAAGTTTTGCAGACTTTTTCTGTGTTTTTAGAACTTCTACGTTTGCACACATTTGTCTTTATTTGGAAACATTTCTCATTGATTTTGAGCATATTTCCACAGATTCCTGATACTGCAGAGGTTCTGCCTTTTTTGTTATAAAGCATTTGTTACTAAACTTGAACTCAAAAATAGTTTGTTTTACATTAAGAGGGGTTTATTCTGCACTCTGCTGGGAGCAGAGTGCTGATTTAACCCATCCAAGTTGGAAAATACTGCTAAAAGGCTTATTGGGTATTTATCAGATTGGCATAAGCACTTAACTGCATAAAAGTCTTTCATGCTGCTGGTATAAGGCACAAATGTGGTTAACCATAAGTCACTTGCTCAGAGGTTTTTAGACTTTGCCAAAGCAAACACCCTGGAACAACCAGTTACAACCCTAACTAGAGGAGCAATTATCCAAGACATAGTACTCAAGACCATGAGGGGATGCTGCTCCTTCCCATGCATTAACTCAACCCTGGTACGATCTGACCACAAAAGGATCTTACTTGATCTACTAGCTTGGATGACAGAGAAGCCTATTTTGAGCTGTACAAAAAAGCACTATAAAACCACTTTCATAGTTGCATGGCCATACCTGTTGAGTCAAACCTTTGATTTCTGGCAAAAATAAACCACCTGGTAGACTCCTAGCATAAATACACAATTAAACAAAAGGAAAAAATTCTCGCCAGTGCCAAGAAGTAGCAGACAAAACAGTGCAAAGAGATGTTCAAAAGTCTAAACAATCAAATTAGAGAGCTGGTAAAATCTGTCAAAGCAAACTCTGTGACAAAGATAACCTCTCAGGTGAAATATAAAAGTAAGATTTTTTTTAATTATGTCCGTATCCTCAGCAGGAAACATTCAGGAATTTGCTGAGGTAATCATGAATGACAGCACTTACACCAAGCCTGAAACTATAGCAAACCTGCTGGCTGACTTCAGTTCAAACTTCTCCCCCATTACTCCTACTACCTCCCAAAGAAATACCCACAACCATTCCACCCATACCAGTCATTATGAGGGGAAGAGGTCCTTACTGCACTTGATAAAGCCAAAGTCACATCCTGTATGAGTCCCAGCAACATCTCAGGATGCTTCTTAGCAGTTTAAAACAGAGTCTATCAGGGCAACTCAAAACCATATTTGCCCCTTTAACAACAGCCTTCAGATAGGCTTTGTCCCAGAGGAATGAAGGACTGCAACATTCATCCCTCTGCACAAGGAGGGCTGATCAACTGACCAAGGGAAATACAGAGCCATAAATTTGGCCAGTCATATCTGCAAGGCCGTGTAGAGAATAATCATGGACTGAGCAATAACAACAATGAGCATAGACAGTATCACATATCATGAAAAATGACCTATCTGGCCCTCTGAAATTGCTATTTAACTTGAGTCTCCAAATAGACGTCTTGCCCCATGAATGGAGAACAGCAACAGACATCCCTCTGCACAAAGTTGGGTCATTTACAGACCATGGAAACTACAAACCCATAACTCTCACTAGTCTGATATGCAAAGCCATGGAAATAATTATCATGGAAATGATCGATAATGACACAGGAAATCTCAAGACAGTGGATCCAATCCAATTTGGTGTCATCAAGGGCAGGTCATGCATACACATTCTAGTGAATTTCTTTGAGAAGGTCACCAAAGAATTGGATGACAGCAAAATAGTTCACACTACATAGCTTGACCTGGTCAAGGCATTTGACAAAATACCCAACTCAGGAATTGTTGTCAAACTTAAGAGGTTAGGTACAAACCCTTATGTCACCTAGTGGATAGCCATATGGCTCACAGACAGGAATCAGGAAGTTAGAAAGGGGAGTCCACTTCTACACTTCTACAAAGAGGCCAGTCATAATTGAAGTCCATCAGGGATTGATCCTGGAACCACTCCTTTTTGGCATTTACTTCTCTGAAGTCAAGGCCAGTGTCACTGGCCTCTGGCTAACCAAATCTGCAGATGACTGCAATTTTAAAGATGCCTTTGAATCACCTACTGACACAAATGTTCTTCGGGAAGGGCTGACACAAACAGACAACTGGTGTCAGAGCCAGGGACTAGAACTAAATGCCAAGAAAGGCAAAAGAGTATCCTTCAGGAACTCATCCACCTCTCGTAACTATCATATTGACAACACACCCCTAAGAGAAGACCCAGTATTTAGGGATTTGTGTACCCACATAGACAGTTATCTAATCTTTGACCATCAGGTGTCTACTGTATTGAGGAAATCATTCTGTGTTGTGCAACTTATACACAATGTATGTCATCTAGGTCCAAGGAAGTCATATTTGACTGTGTTTAGCATTCATCAGACCTTTTATTGAATACCGTACCCTTTTTGGTATGCACCTAACCAGGCATATCCAAGAGTTGAAATGTCCACAGAGATTCCTTAATAAAAGAATACAAGGGATGAATAAAATGTCCTATGGAGACCACCTCAAGGCACTATCCCTGTATTCTGTCTGCTGTAGGCTGTTGAGGGGAGACCTATGCCTGGCATACAAGGCATTGTCAGACCCCAATCTGGTGAACCTCCTGTATATCTGCAAGACAAACAGCACTAGAATTACCCATTCTAAAGACTTAAACCTTGCCTGTGATATAAATAGGACCTGCTGGAGAGAGAAGTATGTATCCCAGAGACTTTCTCTTCAATGCACAGGCTCCCCATCCATGTGAAATAGAGTTCCTCTCTAACCCAATTCTTGTTTGGAAATTGTTAAAGTATTATGCTATTAGAACAGAGTGTGTTTTTGTGTGTATTAGTTTAGATCTGTTCTGCTGTGTTTTTGTGTGTAATGTATTATCATGGAGCTTTTCTCCCCGGGCCTCCACTGAAAACGGGCTTTCGGGCCCAGTGGACTTCCCCGGTTATCAAACTGGAAATAAATAAATAAATAAATAAATAAGTGTAAATTGGACACTTGGATGGGGAACAGAAAATTCATCCCTGATTTCGCACCTATGTCTCTAATGGGCACAGGCCACCTGTAAATGTTTCATCTCCCAAACCCCTGGTTGTAATTATTTTCATCCCCCAAGCCTCTGCTTACACTTATTAAGGGTGCCAGAATTTGTCAGAGATTTGGGATGCATGGCTAGGCTTAAAATAGCCCTTGTGGTTGGTAACCTAGTAAATACCTATGAACCTATTAACATACTGTAGAAATTCTCCAAACCCTGGACCAGACCCTGTTTGGCTTTGTCAAAGGGAGGTCTTGCCTGGTCAATGTGGTGGACTTCTTCAAGAAAAGTCACCACGGCCATGGATGAGAGTAAAATGGTACTCACTGTTTAGCTAAACCAGGCCAAAGATTTCGAAAGAATCCCCCACTCTGGGATCATACATAAACTTACTGAGTTAGACATGAACCCCTACATGGTCAGAAGAATATCCAGCTGGCTGACTGACAGGGCACATGTTGTCCAGATAGGTGAATCCACTTTGAATAAGAAACCTGTTACTAGCAGTTACCCTCAGGGCTCAGTGTTGGGACCCATACTGTTTAATATATATTTCTCTGAAATGAAGGTCAGTATTGTGGGCCTCTGGCTCACCAAGTTTCCCAATGACTGTAAGCTGGGAGCAATCACTGAATCCCCAAATGATGTTGACATCCTAAAAACAGGCCTAAAAATGACAAAAGACTGGTGTCGCAACCATGGTCAGAGACTAAATGCTAAAAGATGTGTAATCATACCCTTCGGTAAATCAGATATCTCTGCAAATTATAATACTGACATCACATACCCTAAGAATAGAGCCAGTAGTGAGGGGCCTATGATCACAGCTGTATAGTAACCTAAACTTTGACCAAAAATAACTATGGTAGTGAGGACATCCTTCTGTGTGGCTCAACTTATAAATAAAGACATGACATCAAGGTCATAGGAAGTCATAGTGCCACTGTACTCGGCTCTTATCAGGCCCATAATTTAGTACAATGCTCCCTTCTGTGTGTACCTAATCAGGCACTTACACCAAATGTAGTGGCCCTAGAGGTATCTCACTAAAAAAATAGAAAGTGTAACACACTTGTCTTATACAGACCAACTAAAGCGCTATTCCTTTACTCCATCTCATATCATTTATTGAGAAGGGGCTTATGCCTGACCTACAAGGCATTCTCTGACTCAGCCCTGATGAAAATGTTACATATTTGCTGGAAAAAATTATATGAGGGTTATGCATTCCATGGACCTGAACTTTATTTGTGACTCTAACTGAATTTGCTGGACAGACAGATTCTTATCCTAAAGGCTACCTTAACTATGGAATAAACTTCCCATCTTCGTAAAAAAAAGCCCGTCCTTCACTTTCTTCAAAAACATTTTGAATAAATGGATGGGGAAACCATAATTTGCCTCTTGCAGTACTTCCCATGTCCCTTATGGACAGAGGCAGTCTGTAAAATTACTGAGGGCAGCAACTCCCAAGGACCTACTACCATGATAATACACCATTCCATATCTGGAAAATTAAGATGTAATATAGTAATACCCTGGGTACTATTGCCTAGACTTGTAAAGGCTCTTGCACTATTAGCCTAGTAATCACCTATGAACACACACATCCAAACAGGCAGGCATGCACACACACACACACACACACACACACACACACACACACACGCACACGCACACGCACACGCACACGCACAAGCACATGCACACGCACACACCCACACTGTAGTGGAACACAAAGATGACACATAAACAACAGAGACTATCATACAGAAAAGCATACAAACCACAGCACACCATGTATAAGCTTAGCAAGGCACCCCCAACACATGAAGGACCTCTCTGAATATGTGTCCCAGGCCAGTATCCATCTAGCCTTTAGTACGCTCCTACCATCACCTGTGATGATGCCACATTACTAGCAAAAAATGATTAACTTCAACAATTGGCTTAGTTTCTGGTGTCACAACAAGGGGATCCAATATCTGTCAGCTTTGGTGGACATAATTGACAAACCATGATGCTTTACCTTAGATAGTTTGCACTTGTCACCACATGGCTTTGTGATACAAACAAAAATTGTATCTGTTGCCATAGTGCCTTTTTAGGGCATGCCAAATTGTTAAATCCTCCAGTGTAACAAAATTCACTCACAAGTACCTAAAGGTACTGCTGATCAACACTAGGAATTTAAATAAAAAACTGCCCTCCCTGGAAGCACTCCTCTCCCTGGAATACACAGACATATGTGCAGTCATGGAAGCATGGCTCAGAACCATGGATCTCACCCTGGCTATCAAAGTCTACAATGCCTTTCATGCCTTTTGATCCCCCTCATCTCAGGATAAAACAAAGGGAGGAGGTGTCTCAGTGTTCATAAAGAAAAAGTACACTGCTAGACTGGTCCAACAACGTGACTCACTTCAGCTGCTCCTTGCCCTACTAACCAAAGGTGACACCCCCTATCATAACCTTGCTAGCTCCAGATCACCTAGCATCAGTCTGGAAAACCACATCTACTATCAGCACATATCAACACCTGCTGGAATCTCTTAACATTCAGACAAAAACCAAACTTATGGATGCTTTCAACTACCCATCTATAAACTAGGAGACTTATACCACCCATAAGTCACTTGCTTGCTTGCTTTTTGAACTTTGTAAATGCAAAGACCCTGGAACAACTAGTTAGCTCCCCAACTAGAGGTACAAATATCCTAGACCAAGTACTCATGAACCTGGGGGAATGTTCTTCCCTTCTGTGCATTATCTTGTCCCTGGTAGGATCTGACCACAAAATGATCTACTTTAGTATTAAAACTAACTAAAACCCCCATCAAACTCCAGACCTGTTAAGTACTTTGCTAAGGCCAATTGCCTCAAATTAGGTAACAACTTATTAAACTTCCAAACCCCTCCGAATCCAGATGACACTGAGGCCTACTCTGAGCTGTACACAAAAGCACTGTACAACCACTTTCATAGCTGCATAATATGCTGCATAATATATAAGATGCAAAATAAGCCACCCTGGTGGACTCCTAGCATAAATATGCTATTCAACAAAAGGAAAATAATCCTCTCCAGTGACAAGAAATAGCAGACAAAACAGTGCAAAGAGATGCTCACCAGTCTAAACAAACAAATTAGAGAACTGGTTAAATCTGCTAAAAGAAACTATGAGGCAAAGATTGCCTTCAAAGTGAAAGATAACTATAAGGCATTTTTTTAATTATGTTTGTAACCACAGTGGGAAATGTTCAATAATGTACTGAGTTAATCCTGAATGGCAGTACTTACACCCAGCCTTAAACTATAGCAAACCAGCTGGCTGACAAGATCAGTTCAAACTTCTCCCCCATCACCTCCTACCACACCCCAAGAAATACCCACAACCATCCCCTACCAGTCATTATGAGGGAACAGGTCCTTACTGTGCTTGATAAAGAAAAAACAAATGCCTCCATGGGTCCCAGCAACTTTCCAGGATGCTGCTTAAACAGCTTTAGACAGAAACTGTCAGGGCCACTAGAAACCATATTTAACCACAGCCTCTGGAAAGGCTTAGTCACAGGGGCATGGAGGACTGCAACATTCATCCCTCTACACAAGGAGGGCCCATCAACTGACCAAAGGAAATACAGACCCATAAACTTGGCCAGTCTTATCTCCAAGTTCATAGAGAGAATTTTCATAGACATGAGCAATAACAATGAGCCCAAACAATATCCCAGGATGCCTTCTAAATATAACTAAATATGACCTGTCAGGCCCTATATAATTGCTACTTAACTGGAGTCTCCAAACAGGCTTCATGCCTGATGAATGGGGAGCAGTAATAGTCAACCCTCTGCACAAAGTTGGGACATCTACAGACCATGGAAACTACAGACCCATAACTCTCACTAGTCTCATATACAAAACCATGGAAAGAATTATCATGGAAATAATCAATAATGATATAGGAAATCTCAAGACATTGAATCCAACCCAGTTTGATTTCATCTAGGGCAGGTCATGCTTGCACAACCTGGTAAGTTTCATTGAGAAGGTCACCAAAGAAATGGATGAGGGCAAAACACTTCACACTACCTACCTTGATCTTGCCAAGGCATATGACAAAATATCCCACTTGTGAATTGTTGTCAAACTCAAGAGGATAGGTACAAACCCTTATATCACCTGATGGATAGCCATATGGCTCACAGACAGGACCAAGGACGTTAGTATGGTGGAGTCCACTTCTACAAAGAGGCCAGTCACAAGAGAAGCCCCTCAGGAATCAGTCCTGGTACCACTCCCTCAGGGATCAGTCCTGGTACCACTCCTTTTTGGCGTTTACTTCTCTGAAGTCAAGGCCAATGTCACTGGCCTCTCGCTGACTAAATTTGCAGATGACTGCATATTAAAAGATGTCTTTTAATCACCTACTGACACAAATGTTCTCCAGAAAAACTAGTGTCAGAGCCAGGGACTAGAACTAAATGCCAAAAAATGCATAAGAATAACCTTCGGGAAGTCATCCACCTCTGGTAACTATCATACTGACAACACACCCCTAAGAGAAGACCCAGTATTTGAGGATTTGGGTACCCACATAGAGAGTAATATAGCCTTTGACCATCAAGTGTCCACTGCAGTGAGGAAATCATTCTATGTTGAGCAACTTATACCCAAAGGTATGGCATCTAGGTCCAAGGAAGTCATTATTCCACAGTGTGGAATGTGCCTTTTGGCATGTACCTAACCAGGCATATCTAACAGTTGAAATATCCACAGAGGTTCCTCACTAAAAGAATACAAGAAATAAGTAACATGTCTGTTGTGTATCCACAAAACAAAAAGCACCAGAATTACCCACTCTAAAGACTTAAACTTGGAATGTGGTATAAATAGGACCTGCTGGAGAGATAGGTATGTATCCCAGAGACTACCCCTTCTCTGGATCAGGCTCTCCATCCATGTGAAGCAGAGTTCTTCCCTAACCCAAATTCAAGTATAATTTGGACACTTGGATGGGGAACAGGAAATTCATCCCTGGTTTGGCACCTATGTCTCTAATGGGCACAGGCAGCCTGTAAATGGTTCATCTCCCAGGCCCTTGCTTGTAAGTAATTTCATCTCCCAAGCCTCTGCTTACACTTGTCAAGGGTAACAGAACTTGTCAGAGATCTGGGATGCATGTCTAGGCTTAAAATGGCCCTTGTAGTCGTTAACCTAGTAAATACCTATGAAACTGTAAACATAGAAACTCTCCAAACACTGGACCAGACCCAGTTTGGCTTTGTCAAAGGAAGGTCTTGTGGACTTCATCAAGAAAGTTACCAGGGCCATGGATGAGGGGAAAGCAGTGCACACCATTTATCTAGACCTGACCAAAGATTTTAACGCAGTCCACCACTCGGGGATCATGCATAAACTTACTGAGTTAGGCATGGACCCCTACATGGTCAGAAGGATAGCCAGCTGGCTCACTGACAGTACACGTATTGTCTGGATAGGTGAATCCACTTCAAATAAGAAACCTATTACTAGCAATGTCATACAGGACAGTGTGGGGACCTCCTACTCTTTGGTATATATTTCTCCGAAATGAAGACCAATATTGGGAGCCTCTGCCTCACCAAGTTTCCCAAGGACTGTAAGCTGGGAACAATCACTGAATCCCAAATGATGTTGACATCCTATAAAGAGGCCTAAAAATGACAAAAGATTGGTGTCAAAACCATGGTCTGAGACTAAATGATATAAAATGTGTCTCATACCCTTCGGTAAATCAGATATTCCTGCAAATTATAATATTGATAGCATACCTGTAAGAATAGAGCCAGTGGTGAAGAGCCTATGGTCACAGCTATATAGTAACCTAAAGTTTGGCCAAAAGGTAGCTACGGTAGTGAGGACATCCTTCTGTGTGACTCAACTTATTAGTGAGGTCATGGCTTCAAGGTAAAAGGAAGGCCAATAATTGAGTACAGTGCTCCCTTCTGCGTGTACCTAACCAGGCACTTACACCAAATGGAGTAGCCCCAGAGGCTTCTCATTAAAAAAATACAAAGCAAAAGGCACATGTGTTTTGCAGTCAGCCTAAAGGTCCTATACCTTTACTCCATGTCATATTGTTAATTGAGAGGAGATATATGCCTGACCTACGAGGCATTCTCTGATTCAGTCCTGATGAAAATGTACATATTGCAGGAAAAATTATATGAGGATTATGAGTTCCATGGACCTGAACCTTATTTGTGACTCTAATTAAACTTGGTGGAGTGACAGAATCTTATCCCTAACGCTACCTTGTTTATGGAATAAACTTCCCATCTTTGTAAAACAAAGCCTGTCCTTCACTTTCTTCAAAAAGAATTTAGATAAATGCATGGGGAACTGTTAATTCACTTCTGAGGTACTGCCCATGTCTCTTATGGACAGAGGCAGTCTGTAAAATTTCTGAGGGCACCAACACCCAAAGATCCACTACCCTGATACTACCTCATTCCATATCTCGAATATTAAGATATAATACTGTAATATCCTGGGTATTATTGCCTAGACTTGTAAAGGCTCTTGCACTATTAGCCTAGTAATCACCTATGACCACACACACTGAAAAAGGTGGTGTACAGACACACACACACACGCACACACACACACACACACACACACACACACACACACACACACACACACACACACACATTGTAGTGGAACACAGAGATGAGACATGAATAACAGAGACCATCATAGAGAAAAGTGCGCAAACTATAGCACACTTCATGTATAAGCTTAGCAAGGCACCCCCAACTCTCTCTCTCTCTCTCTCTCTCACACACACACACACACACACACACACACACACACACACACACACACACACACACACACACACACTCTCAAACATACACGAACACACTCCAAAATATTTCTAAGTTTTGTAGTGTTTTTCTACATTTGTAGAAGTTCTTCTATGCTTGCGCATATTTGTATTTGGGAACATTTTTCAGGGACTTATTTCCAAAGATTCCTGATACTGCAGGCTTTCTGTCATTTGTGGTAACGCAATTGTTACTACACTTGAACTCAAAACCAGTTTGTATTACATTAAGAGGGTTTTATTCTGCACTGTGATGGGAGCAGAGGTCTGATTCAACACATCCAAGTTGGAAACTGCTGATGTAAGATTTATTGCGTATGTAACTGATTGGCCTGAGGGCCATACCGCTCAACTGTACAGATTCTCATAGAATGTCCAGATTTTTCCTCATATTTTTGGTCTGTTCTAATAAAATTGTGTTTTTTGGCACATTGTTGGTAAATCATTGAGGGTTGAAGTCAGAAAATAATGACAAACATTTGAGTTTAAAGCTTCATACCCTTCAGACAATTTGTGCTAATGCAAAATCTGTTATTCTATCAATTTTCTAAGTTTGTAAGAGCAATATTTAAAAAGTATTCCTATTTTTAGGCCTTTGACCCCCTTTATTTATGGCTTTGTCTAGATTTTTTGCTCTAAGAGGTTGAGAGGTATGCTGATGGCTTAACTGTGTAAAAGTCTTTCATCCTGCCAGGAGTTTAAATCTCAAAATGCATGGGCTCGAAGCACTCCTCAGTATGGAGAACGTCGACATCTGTGCAGTAACTGAAACGTGGTTCAAGGCTCCACAGAGCACCCCAGCACTACCGGGCTACAACTCATACCACACATTTCGGCCACAGAACATGGACCTAAACAAAAAAGGAGGGGATGTATCCATATTCATCAAGGATACCTACACCTCCAGGTTAGTGGGGCAGCATGATACCTCTGAGATCATCCATGTGCAACTAACATCAGGCAAATCTGCAATGCAAATTGTGGCCTGCAACAGATCACCATCCATGACCCAGGACCACCACTCAGCCTTTCTGGAGACACTAGAAAACATGAAGGTCCTACCAAACACCCTGATATTGGGCGATTTCAATTACCCTACCGTTAACTGGGAAAACTACTCAAGTACAAACTCCCAGGTCCAGTGCTTCCTGGAATTTATCAACTCAAATGCCCTGGATCAGCTGGTAAACTCCCATACCAGAACTGAAAACATATTGGACCTGGTCATCACCAACATGGGCGACAGGTGTTCCACACCAGAGGTCAACCCGTCACTGGTTAGATCAGACCTTAAATTAATCACTCTGGATGTCCACACCACACCACCAGCTCCAACCAAGGAAACCACAGTGAAAAACTTTTCTATAGCAAACTTCACCTTACTTAAGACAGAAGTGGTAAGTTTCACAGCCCTCACGCTAAAGGATAACTGTGTCCAAGATGCAGGAACCTTTACAAATGCACTCTATGAGCACCTACAAGGATGCATGGATTGTGCCATCCCTAGCACAACCAAGACTCACTCCCCTAAGAGCAGGAAACCAGTCTGGTGGACCCCTACCATAAACAGGCTATACAACAGAAGTAGGAAACTAGTTCAGAAAAAAAACAAATCCCAAAAAGGAAAGACATCCCTGATCAGTATCATTAAGAAACTAAGGTCCCTCATAAAATTCTCCAAGACTAACTTTGAAAGAAAAATAGCCAAGGATTCAAAAGATAACCACAAAGCCTTCTTTAGCTATGTTAAGAATCTAAGTGGCAACTCACAGATGTGCTCTGAGCTAGTGCAAAATAGCACAAAATATACTGAACCCACTGATATTGCTAACATCCTGGCAGATAGATTCAGTGCAAACTTCACCCCCCCCTCTCACCCCCAAAAGGGCCCACAACAATATCTGAAAAGTGTAGTGTCCCGGAAATCACAGATGCACAGGTGAAAACAGCCCTTTCAAAAGCTAAAACCACAGCATCAATGGGGCCAGATGGTGTCCCAGGCTGCGTCTTGCACGAACTACAGAGCGAACTAACCCCCCACCTAAACACACGGTTCAACCTCAGCCTCTTCACAGGCTACGTGCCCATAGAATGGCACACAGCAACGGTTATTCCACGCCACAAAGGAGGGGCCACAACTGACCCTGGTAGCTATCGCCCCATAAGCCTGACTAGCCTGGTCTGCAAGGCTATGGAGCGCATCATCATGGAACTCATTAACAAAGACATTGAGAACCTCCAAACACTTGACCCGACCCAGTTCGGCTATGTTAAGGACAGATCATGCCTACTAAACTTGGTTGACTTCTTCATGACAGTCACCAAGGCCATAGATGCGGGGAAGGTAGTTCACACAGCCTACCTTGACCTCGCCAAGGCTTTTGACACCATTCCCCACTCGGAAATTATAGAAAAACTCACCAGCCTGAACATAAACCCCTACATCATGAGATGGGTTGCCAACTGGCTTACAGACAGAACTCACATGGTAAGAATAGCGGGCTCCAGGTCTGACTCTAAACCAGTCACAAGTGGTGTCCCACAAGGCTCGGTCCTGGGACCCCTACTGTTCGGCATATACTTATCAGAAGTACAGGCAAACACAGGAAGACTATGGCTAACCAAGTTTGCCGATGACTGCAAACTGGGAGCCATAATTGACTCTCCGGCTGACACGGACATTCTCTAAAAGGGCCTTACTGAGATGGACACCTGGTGTCAAAGTCATGGTCTCAAGCTAAATGCCAAAAAAGGCAGAGGCATTTGTGTACAGCTTAGAGTATGCCTCAGTGTCAATTTGTATGTAGGAATATTCTTATCACACTTTTTGTGCTTTGTAGTCATGCTGAAGGATTACACTAAGTGTATATGTAGTCTACACTTTGTGGTAACTTTTATGAATCCCTGTCAATATTTAAAGCTACAAAAATATCAGTAGAAAAACTAAAGTGAGGAGGAAGAAGATGTGAATTATGTCTATGTTGTCTGTTCTCTCAGAACGGTGTACGCTTAGCGTAGGTGTTATTGAATTCCAAGTATTATATATATATATATATATATATATATATATATATATATATATATATATATATATATATATATATATATATGTATATATATCTGTGTATATATATTGATATATCTATAATGAGAGAGAGTTGCAGTCTGTATAAGTGAACTCTGTTGAGTGAATACTCTTTCAGGCTTGTTTTTCAGTGTTTCATCTACTTTCTGTGCAAGATCGTGAAACAGTACATTCTGGGAATTTGACCTTGCTCTGTTGTGCAATCTAAGAGTCGCATAAATATATATATATATATATATATATATATATATATATATATATATATATATATATATATATATATATATATACATGTGTGTGTGTGTGTGTGTGTGTGTGTGCGTGTGTGTGTATATATATTATTATTAAAAAGCTTTTAGTTTTACCTGTATTTATGGTCTATTGATTCGTAAAGGACTAGCTCTTGAATTTGTTGTACCGGGTCTACACTGAGTTTGGCTGCATTGGCTTATTTCCTTTGCCTTGGTTCGTTGGGACATATACATTGTGATCTTTGCTCTGGGTTTGGAACTGTTTACATCTGTTTTGGGCAATGGAAAAAACACTGGAGGATCGTTGTGGTGACATGGTAACTAATCGTAATTCTATCGAGACTGCAGGGGAACCGAATGGTCTGCGGCAGTCGGTTTTTCGTCCCACGGAGGGACCACTATCAGGACTATTGGCCGAGGTGAACAATCCTTTACTTGTGCTGGAAGAATCCAATAATATTGAAACGGACTTGGACATTGATACTAGCATACTTGTGAGACAGCTTAAAAGGGATATAGAAAATGACTGGAGGCCAGTCTACATCACAGAGTTATTCCGAGGGGCCTCCGAATATTAACCATGCCGACGTATGGCAATTCGCATCCAGAGCTGTTAGCGAGATGGCAGGTAATCAATATACAAGCCAGTAGGGCTTACATGGAGCTAATAATTGACTATTTTCATCCCGTAGAGCAGGAACTGTTGGTTAATATTAACAGACAACAACAACGCCTTCTGAGTGCTGTTGGCAGGGACGTAGCTGATGTGACTTTGTTTGAGCTATCTGACAGGGTAACTCGGTTTGGTAATACGTTACTAAACCAAAAGAAGAAGAAACTTATGAGAGATCAACATGATTTTGAACACAATAATGTGTTCCTGTGGCCTAAAAATGTTAACTCTACACAATCACGTAAGTCGGATGCTACGGTCCCCAAACAGACTAACCGTATAGTGAATGAAGTCAATGCTGACTCCATGATTGATGTGCCTCTGGATAAATCTACGCGTGTTGGCCTGAATGGCCAAACAGCCCAAATGAGTAATGAGATGAGGAAATCAGTTCCTCTGGATGGAACTACACCTGCCATGGAGAGGACAGTGGATGGACAGCGTGTAGCTGTTGCATCACCACAGTCAGTGAAATCTATTTATTTCACACCAGCCGAGGGGCCTTCGGCTTTGACAGTAGGAAGTGTAAGCTGTACCAATCCTGCAGTATGGCGAAAGATTCAACTGGATAAGTTATTACCAAAAGGCACACGGGATTTTCCGGATGCTCCTCTCCCTATCCGGATAGGGAGAAAGAGGTCCATCGATCAAGACTTTCCCAGGGATCCCAAGAGAAGGGAGACGTCCAGGGAAGTACACCATTCCCATTCCATGAGAGGGAACGAACATTAACTGTCTTGAATATATCTCACCATCAACTATCGGATGTAGAGTTATCCGTTTTGAATAGGGGACTCACATATATACCTAGTGCATCAGCAGATGTTAGTGAAATTCTCACATCTCTACGAATGTTTGCTAGGAATGTGAACCTTAAGCTGTTATACAATGATGCCAATGCTCCTCCTAGTGCCTTAGAATTTAAACGTAAGAGCTTGTTTAATCCCACATTGAACCCTACTTTAGATCTGTTCATCAAGGCTGTTGAAAATGATATTTATCATGGCATCAGCCTACATGTACCTGAGTCAGCTGGGAACTTGTCCCTTGAGGAGACTGAGGCACTTAAGCAACTCAAAATGAACAACATGATCATTATTCGACCAGCTGACAAAGGGGGAAAGAACGTAGTAATGGATCGTCAGTATTACATTGAGACCATGCTCCAGATGCTGGATACAATAGAATATGAAAGACTTGATATGTTTGATATCAATGAATGTTCTAGAGTTATTAGCAAAGTTTTGGATGAATGTGTAATCCTGAATAATATGACTAAAGAACTGCGTGATTATTTTAGAGTAGAGGCACCATTGATACCACGTATCAATGGACTGCCAAAAATACACAAAATCAGTCACCCTCTGTTTAGACCCATTGTTGCTGGGGCAGGATGGTTGACGGAGCCTATCTCTGTGTATCTTGATCATAAGCTTAAGATGGTTCTTTTTCAGTTTTCCCATGTACTTAAAGACACTGAGCAATTTTTAGGAGACCTGTATGAATTTGTTGATTCTTATAAGTTACAAGGTGAGGTGCTATTATCTACGCTAGACGTCACATCACTTTTCACCTGTATACCTAATGGGGTTGGTATCCAAATGGTGAGGTCTGTATTGAATGGATTTTTATCAAGCACTGAGACGGATTTTCTATGTCTACTATTAGAAGTAGTACTAGATAACAACTACTTTTTGTTCATGGACACGCTTTACCGACAGGTATCGGGGGTAGCAATGGGCACCAGTTGCGCCAACTCCTATGCCAACTTGGTGATGGTGGCCTGGGAGAGGGAGGTCATACTCAACAATGCCAGCATTAGTTTCTACAGGCATTTTGTGGATGACCTCTTTCTTCTATGGCAGGGGACTGGTGCCTTGCTGCTCACGTTCCATGAACAACTTAACAACTTGGAAGGTTTTTTGAAATTCACTATGAAGTCCTCCTCAACTTCTATTGATTTTTTAGATACCACTGTACATTATGTAGGGCACACGTTCCATACTAGTGTATATAGGAAATCCTGTCATACTAACTCCTTCCTTTCCAGAGATAGTATGCATAATAAAAATGTCTTTACCAATATCATAAAGGGGCAAGCTTTGAGGGTTTCACGTCTCTGCTCTCGAGATCAAGATTTCTTGAGAGAATTAGAGGCACTGAAGATCTCTTTTGTTGATAGAGGCTATATGCCTGTAGAGATCAATGATATATGTGAGCATGTGATAAGAATGAGGGGAACTAGAGGTAAACCCTATTTTTCAAGTCATGGATATGATAAGAAAGTTCCAGTTAAGCCAACTACCCAAACTTTTTTACCTTTACCTTTGGGTAACAATACATCCTTTGTACAGCATACTATTATGGATAATTGGAATATCTTAATGGTGGATCCAAGTATACGACACCTGGTAGGTAATTGCCCGCAGTATGCGTTCAGCAATAAGTCAAACTTGAAACAGTTACTCTGTTTCCCAGATTTATGTGCGATTGAACAACCACTGTTTCCAGCCTGGCAGTCCGGTACCAAGAGATGTGGCTCCTGTCAACAGTGCCAGTTTGTGGATACATCCAGGTATTTTCGAAACTCGAATGATGGACGACTTTGGGAAATTAGGAGCAGGTCTGACTGTAACACTAGGCATGTGGTATATGTTGCATGCTGTCAGACCTGCTTCAGTTTCTATGTGGGTAAAACTAACAGGTCCCTTAGAGAGCGAATAAGGGACCACCTGTATGCATTTGGGAGAAATGAAACTTATAGTGCCATATCTAAACATATGCTTAGGCATGGCAGTGATCACACCTTTCTGTTTCAAGTACTGCAGGTTGTGAAACCTGGGGTGCGTGGTGGGGATCTCACTAATCTGACAGAACAAATGGAGATTAAATGGATTTTTCGTCTGGCAGCTCATAGAGGAGTAGGACTTAATGACTATGTCCCCCTCAAACCCATTTTGAAAGCGAGACCCCTCAGATGATGATTTTTGTCAGTTTATATTCTATACTACTTGTATACTGCCTTCAGTTTGCATTGTTTCATTTATAATATGTTTTTATGATCTTTTATCTTTAATGCGTGTGTGTCATATTAGTCTGTTTTGCAGGAACAGGATAGTACTGTTGCTTTAAGGATATAGCAGTGAGCAGGAAGTGATGTAAGTGTGTGTGATGTAGAATCCTGTATTTAAATGTTTGGATATGTGTTTTTCAGTTGTAACGTCTGAGGAAGAGAACTTGTTTCTTGAAAGCACTAACGGTTACTAAAAAGCTTTTAGTTTTACCTGTATTATGGTCTATTGATTCGTAAAGGACTAGCTCTTGAATTTGTTGTACCGGGTCTACACTGAGTTTGGCTGCATTGGCTTATTTCCTTTGCCTTGGTTCGTTGGGACATATATATATATATATATATATGTATACATACATATAGATAATATACAGAGAGTGTGGGATTTGGAGGGGGCATGCCCCTTTGGAATAAATATTATTTTTTTTTTACTTGTTTTCCCCAGTTTGATCTTTATAGGTTCTAAATAGTTTGATACTTTTCTTTTTGGTTTTATGACAGTTAGGATATGTATAGATATAGCTACATGTATATATGGGTTCATTAACTGTTGTTGAAATTGCTAACCATAGACCCCTGTTTTGTCCACATACTTTGTTTGACAAGACAGATGGTCAATAGGCATGTGAGATCCACAAACCCTGGGTTAGGGAATATGCCATTTCCCTGGGGATTGTGTGATCTCAGCTGGAATAAAAAATGTTAGCAGTGGCAGTGGGGGATATATTTTAAAATTTGCATGCTTTGATGTTATTCTTCTGGACATGCACAAATGTATGTTGATGTTTCTTATTAACATTTATGTGAGATGTTGACATTTTGTAGATTTGATTATTTTATGTAGTTTTGTATATCTATATGTGTGTGTGTGTGTGTGTGTGTGCGTGTGTGTGTGTGTGTGTGTGTGTGTGTGTGTGTGTGTGTGTGTGTGTGTGTGTGTGTGTGCGTGTGCATGCATGCGTATGAGGGGGATGGGGAGAAGTCATCATGAGCATGGCATTTGCCTTATGCATAGGTGAAATAGGTGTCCACCTAGGGCATTGTTTGGCAAGAGTTGCTTTTCTGGCTTTCATTTGTTTATTTTTCTTTCTTTACTTAAAAAAAAAAATAAAAAAGCATTTAAATAAAGAAATATATAAAAACAGGTCTGCAAGTCACCTGTTAGCTGAAGGGCATCCCTATAAGGTAGTTTTTTTCATTACTGTGTGATGGCAAGGGGAAAAAAAATGAAAACTGATGGTCCAGGTGCAGCGCACTTGTCTAGTTAGTTTGTGAAGCTTTAAATTGCTTGCTGTCACATTGCGATGAAAATAAATTCTGTGTATTTTAAATAGTGAAATAAGGAACAGTAGATTTCAATGGTAAAAACAGCTGTAGCCAGTGAGAGCATGACATAAGTTTTTTTTTTTTTAAATAAGTTCTGACAGACAACCAGATACAATTAGTGAACACATACGCAGGGCAAATTAGCATGTACTCTATTCACAATGCAAATTTGTCCACTGATTTTACAATGTCTTCATTCCTCTCAGCTGTTTCTGATGTTTCATTGTCTTCTGGGTAGTGCTTCATAGTTCTTGTCCTGTTCTTTGCAAAAGTGCAGATTTTAATGCAGAATCGCTGAGGATTACAGTAAGTCTTCTTCTGTTGGCTTTTTCCCGGTTAGGGGTCGCCACAGCGGATCACCTGTCCACTCATGATTGGCAGTGGAGTTTTACAGTGTCAAGTTGCCAGCCCGGTGCCCAATCTTCCACAGAAGGCACACACACACACACACACTTAGGGTCAATTTAGAGTGTCCAATCCACCTGCAGCATGTCTTTGGGATGCAGGAGGAAACCGGAGCACCCAGAGGAAACCCACGCAACCACAGGGAGGGCATGCAGACTCCGCACAGAAAGCACTCCAGCTGAGGATCGAACTGGAGAACCTCTTGCTGTGAGGTGACAATGCTAACCACTGCACCACCGTGGCCATCCAGGTTTGCAGTAAGTCAATAATGCCAAATACTTTTTATTGTTCAGTAAATGTGAGCTGATGCATAACCTATTGTTCTATTAACTTTTAAGTGAATTAGAATAATAATGAAACGTTGTTTGCAATTTTGAGCCTCCACCCACTATTTGTGCTTTTGTCTTTGATTTTTAAGCAGGTAAATTGAGTGCTATGAATGCACTCGAGATTGCCTTGATGTGTGGTTTGTCCATCATAAAAGTTGTATTTTTCTGGTAAGTTGTGCAGTCACTGTTCTAGCTTTGCAAGACTAGTATGCATTTGCATGAAGTAAGATTGGATACTTTAGTACTGAATGTATTTATTTATCTGACGTGTACACTGTTAAAGTTATAATTGATATCTATGGATGCTGTCTGCAGATACAAGTTAATTACCCCCGCTGTTGTTGAATCAGTGTTAAATAATAGTCACTAGTGTGGCAGGAGTGGTACCTAAGAATATATTCTCTAAAATTACTGTAAAAATAATATTGCTATAACTTGTGTGTGTGTGTGTGTGTGTGTGTGTGTGTGTGTGTGTGTGTGTGTGTGTGTGTGTGTGTGTGTGTGTGTGTGTGTGTGTGTGTGTGTGTGTGTGTGTGTGTGTGTGTGTGTGTGTATGTGTGTGCATGCGTGAGAGTGGTTGTAGTGTTTGTGAGGGGAGTTGCAGTGTATTTAAGTGTAACAAGCTTCCCATACTTTATCTCAGGAGGTATGCTGTATATACGTTTGACAGCAGCTACATGAAATGTATGACCACAGCTATCCGTGCCTTCATCCCAGTCTAATACCAGACGGATACACACAATCCATCCCAGTTGAGTCCCTATATATTGTGTCATTTATTAGAAGGGGTATGTTAGTTTCTAGAGGTTGTGTAGGTGGTATGTTAGTTTGCTTACAGGAGTTATTACCTGCCTCCATCTATCAGAGGCAGAGAAGGCTAAATCAAGGATGAATTTCTAACTTCCCATCCACTGGTCAAGGTTATTCATAAATAGGTTTAGGAATGGACTCTGCTTCACATGGATGGGGAGCCTGTTCCAGACCACGAGGATCCTCTGAGACACATACCTGCCTCACCAGCATGTCTTATTTGTGTCACAAGCAAAAAATTAAATCCTTGGATCTAGTGGTTCTGATGCTATTTATTTTGTGGATGTGCAAAAGGCCCATCAGAGCTGGATCTGAGGATCACCTCTCAGTAACCTGTAGAAGACACAGTATAGAGAAAGGGCTTTCAAGCGATCCATACAGGACAATTTGTTAATTCCCTGTATTCTCCTGGTATGAAACCTTTGTGGGTGTTCCAACTGTTGCATATGTCTGGTCAGGTACATGCCAGAGGGGCACTATATGCAACTATATGCAATGATGGGTCTGATAAGGGTTGAATGAAGTGGCACTGTGACTTCCTTGGACCTGGATGCCATGTCGTTACTTAAATTTGGGTGACATAGAATGATTTTACTACCTTGGCCAAATTACAGTCTATATATGTTGCCATATTCCTGACTATTGCTTCAGTTCTTAGAGGTGTTTTATTTAAGTACTAATCAGGTTAGGTAGCAGTTTTCCCAAATTGCATAAGAATGCATTTCTTAGCATTGAGTTTTAGTTTGTGACTTTGACACCAGTCATTTGTATATGTTGAACCGTCTTGTAAGATGCTTGTGTCATGGGAAGATTCTGTGATAGCTTCCATTTGGCAGTCATCTGTGAACTTGGTTAGCCAAAGGCCCTTGACATTAGCCTTTACCACAAAGAAGTAGATGCCAAGTAGGAGCAGTCCCAGCATGGAGCCCTGAGGTACCTGGCTGGTGACAGGTCTCTTAGTGGAGGTGGTATCACCAGTTCTCACTTCATGGTTCCAGTCTATGAGCCAGCTGTCTCATGAACCTGCTGCTCCTTCTGAGAGTCTCCTCCAAGTTACCAATCTGAGGCACCATGACAGATAGCAACTTTTTAGCAAATGTGTTTTTAATGTCTTCTATATTAGATGGTTTTCAGTAATATTCCAAGTAGATATAGATACACTCCATTCAAATATAGAAAAGAGAACATGCAAATATCAATACATCAACACATTAATACCTGAGTAGTCAGTAAATAGTAACCATATTTCAAAAATAAAACATACATTTATCAGTAAAGTATCACAACAGAACAAGAACAACCTATAAATATAGCCATCTTTCAACAGATATTTATAAATATGTCACCTCCCCACTGTCACCCTCAGCCTCATCAATTTTTGTACCCTTACCTAATATGTAACCACCCCCTAAATGTTCCTGTATATAAAGACTCCTTATTTTCCCCATTCCATACCTATCGACTTCTGTTTCCTGTCAACTTTGTCAGTCGCCACCCTCCTATCTGCTCTCAAGTTATTTTCCCCGATCGTACTGTCCTCCCAGACTGTCTCCTTTCTTCATATTGAACATAATACTGCATATTAATACTCCAAAAATTAACAGCTGTGTCCCCCCCACCCCACTCCAGACCCCTTTTCTTCTCCCCAGGCTGACCAATATAAATTTCAAGTGTCCTAAGAATATTCCATTTTTAAGTTGCTTCTCACTTCTGGATGCACTTCTCCTAGCTTTCTTGAACTGTTCGACAACCTCAGGAAAAAAAAAAAAAAATATATATATATATATATATATATATATATATATATATATATATATATATCCTATATATATCCCTCCATCAACTGTTTCCCTACAATGGTAACAGCTACCATTTCCAAGTTTACATGCTTATAGTACAAAAACATTCTGTAACTGTTACTTGTTTACACAGATCCCAAAAGGCTGTTAATGATATCAGCTGTGTGACTCTTTTAAGAAATTCTTTCCATCACTTAGAAGAATAATTAACCTGCTCTTTCATAGCTCATAGGTTCACTGGTGTATTTAGGCTAACAACAACTAAGGCCTTTATAAGCCTAGCCATGCAAACCAATGTATCCCAAGAGTTAATATGCCTCAGATGTTATTCTAAAGGGTGTATGTTAGCTAGGGCATGATTAAATGGTTGCCTCCTTCCATCAGAGACATAAGTACCTGACCTGGAGTGAAGTTTAGATTTCCCGTCCACTGTCCAGGTTATGCTTCACTAGTGTTGGGGAAGGGCTATGCTTCCCATGAATGGGAAGTCTATTCCAGAGAAAGGGAATTCTTTGAGATACATATCTGTCCCTCCAACATGTCCTGTGTATGTTGCCATAAGCAAAGTTTAGATCTCATAGTTTTGATGCTGTTCATTCTGTGGATATGCAAAATGCCCATTAGGGATCCAAGAATACCTTGTATGCCAAGCATAGATCACCTCTCAACATCTATAGGAAACTAAGGCTTTGAGATGATTTGTATATCACATTACATTTATGCTCTGTATAATTTTTGTGAGGAATCTCTGTAGACATTCTCTGTAGATGTTCCAGCTGTTGCATGTGTCTGGTCTGGCACATAGTGAAGAGGGCGTTTTACTCAATGATGGGTCGATAAGGACAAAACACAGTGGCATGATGACCTCCATGAGCCTAGAAGCCATACCTTTACATGTAAGTTGAGCAACATAGAACGACTTTCTTACTACCTTAAACACATGTTGGTTGCAGGCCAGTTTACCATCTACATGTGTCCCCAAATCCCTGACTATAAGGTCTACGTTTAGGGGTGTTTTATTAATGAGGTAGTTTTCCAGAGTGGCCAACTTCCCAAAAGATATTATCATGCATTTCTTAGCATTGACTTTTAAGCCATGGCTTTGGCACCAGTCATTTGTTTGCATTATACCTTCTTTAAGATAAGAGTACCTTGGATCGATTCTGTAACTGCTCCTAGTTTGCAATCATCTCCAGACTTGGTCAGCCAGAGGCCCTTGACATTGACCTTGCCTTCTGTGAAGGAAATGCCAAACAGGAACAAACCTGACACAGAGCCTTGAGGGACTCTGCTACTGACTGCCCTATTTGTGGTTATGGTCTCTCCGATCCTAAATTCCTGGGCCCTATCTGTGAGCTAGCTGTCTATCCAGCATGTTACATAAGTGTTTTTGCCTAATTTTGTGAGTTTGTGTACAATGTCTGAGTAGGGTATTGTATCAAATGCCTTAGCCAGGTCAATGGAGGCAATATGCAAAAGTTTGTTCTTATCCATTGCCCTAGTGACCTTCTCAAAGAAGTCCTCCAGGTAATTAGGCATGACCTGCCCTTGAAGAAAGCAAACTGGGTGGGTCGTGTGTCTTACTATGTCATTGTTAATTGTTACCATGATAATTCTTTCCATGGCTTTGCATACCAGACTATTCAGATTAATGGGTGTATAGTTCCTGATATCTGTTGATGATCCACGCTTGTGCAGAGGGATGACCATTGATGTCCCCCATTTTCATGGCAAACAGCCTGTTCAGAGGGTATTGTTGAATAGTGACTCTAGTGACCCTGACAGATCATATTTCAGGTTACTTAGGAAGCATCCTGGAACGTTATCAGGGCCCATAAAAGCTGTGTTCTTGGCCTTAGAGATCACAGATAGAACTGGCTTCCTATTGATAGTTGGAGGGGTTATGATAGAGGGTATTTTCTGGAAGGTGGCTGGTGGTAATAGAAGATAAAGTTGGAGTTGAATTTGTTGGCCATTATTGTTGCTAAATCTCCTAGCTCTATGAACATGGCTCCATGTACAAAAAGTTCAGCACACTGTTGTGTGTTGCCTTCGAGGTTTCTGACATAAGTCAAGAAGGCCTTATGAATGTCCTTGGCCTGGGAAGCTAAATTTACCTCATAATTGTCTTTTTTGGACTTTATTTGCCCTCTTAGTTATCCATTTAATTTGATGAGAGAGTTTTTGTTTTTTAGGGTGTTACTGTTCATAATGTTAGCTATGGCTTTTTTTTTTCTTTTGCTGTGAAACCTGTTTAATTTTGGATTCCACCAGGGTGGTATGTTTTGAAAGATTGTTATGGGCTTACCTCTATTAGGTACAGCAGCCTCTATACTAACATTGATACAAATGATTAACTTTGTGTGAACAATTCAGCATAGGCTGCTGTGTTATCTGGGTTTGGAAGGGCTTAGAATTTTGAGAGTTTTTCAGTTAATAAAAGGCAGTTTGCCTTGGAAGGGGGGTGCAAAATTGATTTTTATTGAAAATGAGACTGGTATGTGATCTGACCTTACCAGAGATTACATGACACTGGGTGGGATGAAGCTAGGTCCAATATTTTTGCATCTCTAGTGGACATATGCACTATCTGATCTAGGGTGTTTGTGTTTACAGTGTCCAGGAATCTCTGTGCCTTCAAACATGGGGTTGTGCAGGATTCCCAGTCTATAAAGGGGTAATTAAAATTCCCATGAGTATGGTATTTGGTTGAATGTTGAGTATCTCCCATAGGTTTAAGTATGACCTGTGGGTTTCTTGGGATATAGAGGGTGACCTAAAACTTGCTGTTATATAATATAGGCCTTTGTCTTTGGTAATCTGTACATGAAGAAACTCTAGCACATCATCCTGTTTACCCAGCCTAGAGGAATGCTTGTTATTGATGTAGACTGAGAAACCTCTGTCCTTATTCCATGTCTGTGCAGATGTTGGTCTAAATGTGTGGAAAGTACTGAATCCTTGCACTGCCAGGGTACTCTCTCCAGCTTTAAAACATGTCTCAGTAACTGCACAGATGCCTGCATTCTCCAGGGTGAGGAGAGCAAGGAGGGGGGGGTGGAGTTTCTTGTTTAAACTCCTGGCATTGAGCAGTAGCACCTTTAGATTCCCAGTTGGGTTGATTATGTTGTGTTGTAAGGTTTGTCAATTTGTCATTGCCTGTAAAAAGATCTTTGGAGAGGGCAATATTTAGCTAATATTCAAAAGTCTAGAAGAGATAGGTGAGGACCACCCAAGGCAAAGCATCATGGTTTGTTAACCATATACTCCCATGCTGAGAAATATTGTATCCCCTTAGAATGAAACCAGAAATGTAGCCAGATATTAAAGTCAATCATCTTTTGTTCATATTTTGGCATCATCCTTGGTGCAGGTAAAATGCTGCTCAAGTTCACTTTGGTCTAATCCTCTCTATAGCCTGTATGTTTTTGTTTAATAAAACCAAATTTAATACTGCATTTCATGATCATTTTTGACACATCACATCACGTGTCACATAAAATATTCTGTTTCCTGTGTACTGAGTCCAAAATCCCCTCTCCACTCATACAGCTTTTAGTAGTGATTTTCATTTGCTGAAATTTTAGCCATTTGCTTTCTATTACACAGTATCTGCACTAAAAACTATTTAATTCCTGGAGAATACAGTGACCTGTCTCGCCCGGTACCCTCTATCCTATATCCCCACACTTTTGTGCCCAACTTTCCATCTAACAGGCCTTCCCATGACCTCGATTTCTGGATTGTTCCACACTCCCATTCCCAGCAAAACATTAATGAAATCTCCTTTACCACATATCAGTTGAGAGCATCTTTCTTTTCCTACTAACTCATCCTAGAAGAATGCACTCCACCCTCTGTACTAAATTCTTTGGCCTGCCTCCTATCTCTTTCTCCTATTCTTGGCTAAATTCAGAACCCGAGTCTTCCATATCCCTTCATAAAGGTAGCCTTATAACCTAATTGGGTAATTACTGACCAAGCAGCCTTACAAGTCTCATCTGCAAAGCCATGGAATGTATTATAACTCACCTCATAAATTGTGATATCAAGAATGTTGTTAGACTTGACCCCCAACAGTTTGGCTTTGTGTAGGTTAAGTACCATGTATTTAATCTGATGGACTTATTCAAAAAGGTTATAGAGGCTGTTGATGGTAGCCATGCAGTGCATAAAGGGTATATTGACTGGAAAGGCTCTTGACACCATTCGGCATGTTTGCCTCATATAAAAGATTAATACTTTAAAAATTAGCCCATATATGGTAAGGTGGGACGCAAACTGGCGTATTGACAGAACCAACACAGTGTACATTGCAGGAATCTCAACTGAAAACATGACACTTTGTATATTTTTCTTGTTAGTATACAGGATCAGAAACTTCTTCTTCTTCTTTCGGCTTTTTCCCGGTTAGGGGTCGCCACAGTGGATCACCTTGTCCGCACATTGAATGGCAGTGGAGTTTTATGGTGTCGAGTTGCCAGCCCGGCGCCCAACCTTCCACAGAAGGCACACTCACACGCACACCTAGGGCCAATTTAGAGTGCCCAATCCACCTGCAGCATGTCTTTGGGATGTGGGAGGAAACCGGAGCAAACCCACGCGACCACAGGGAGGACATGCAGACTCCGCACAGAAGGCACCCCAGCCGAGGATTGAACCGGAGAACCTCTTGCTGTGAGGCGGCAATGCTAACCACTGCACCACCGTGGCCGCCCCTAGTATACAGGATCAGAAACTAAATATGTTAAAACAGAAAACCAGATTACAGAACTGTGAATGGTTGAAAATACAGCTGAAATACCGAGATGAAAAACTAAGCTGAACAGAGATTCTTACAGCCCTTCATCAATAAATATATAGTATAAAATAGATGAAAGGCAGAAATCTGATACTTTTGTAACTGGCTCTCTAATGTATAATCAGAAAAGTGCAATTCATTTAATGATTATAATATTGAGTGAGGTACCTCAGCGTTTCCCTATTCAAGTAAGGAACAGCAATCTTAGAGTTAACAAGGGTGTGGGATGCAGGGAGATGAAGCCTCCCACTCGTTAAAAGCAAGTTTTAAGTGTCACAGCGTTCCCTGTTCAATGTTGTGGTAAGCAATCTGAGTTTTGTGCTGTGTGCTGACACTTTCTAGTGTTGATCACAGCTGTGTTGCACTTTGTTCCATTGTATATGTAAGTATAACATTGTTTTCAGTTAAAGAGCAATTATGGCTGTTCAATAAAGCATGTTTTATTTCATAGGTTCATAGGTAGGTACTAGTCTATTGGCCCTGGGGCCTATATAAGCCCAGCCAAAAGGTACCATGGCTTTCGCCACCCAAGAAAATTATTTTCCTGTGCCACTGTCATGCAGAGCCACAGAAGTGATCCCCAGGGTGAATTTCCTATCTCCCATCCAATCATCAAGATTTTTCTTGAAGAGTGCTAATGAGGAGTTTTGTTTGATACAGATAGGTAGTTTGTTCCAGAGTATGGGAAGTCTCTGGGACAGGAATCTATCCCTCCAGCATGTTCTGTTTATTGTGGTGACAAGGTTTAAGTCCCTAGAGTGTGTAGCTCAGAGGGATTGGGATTTCTTTAAGTGGAGCATGTCCAAAAGCTCTGGGTTTGACATAGCTTTGTGTGTTAGGCAGAGATCGCCTCTGAGTAGGCGATATGTGATGGAGTAAAGCTGCAGTTTTTGAGACAGTCTGCATAGGGCATCTGTTTGAGGCCAGTAATCCTCTTTGTGGGGTATTTCTGCAGCCTTTCCAGTTGTAGTAGATGTCTTCTGAAGTACATACCAAAAGGGGCATTGTACTCTATAATGGGTTTAATGAGTGATGAGTAGAGGGGAACAATGACCTCTTTTTTTCCAGATGAGAAACCTTTTGTGATGAGGTGTGCCACATAGAATAATTTCCTGACTACTGTGGTGATGTGATTATCAAAGGAGGGACTACTGTCCACCTGTGTCCCAAGTTCTTTTATCACACTTTCGGTGTTAAGTAGACTACCGCCTATGTGATAGTTCATGGGTACAGTTTTTATCAAAAGGGATGACAATGCACTTTTTGGCATTTAGCTTGAGGCCATGGCTTTGACACCAGGCATCTGTCTCAGTGAGGCCCTTTTGTAGGATGTCCACATCTTTTGGAGTTTTGATTATGGCTCCTAGTTTGCAGTCATCTGCAAACTTCATTAGCCAAAGACCTTCTGTATTAGCCTGTACTTCAGAGAAGTAGATACCAAATAGGAGAGGACCCAGGACTGAACCCTGTGGTACTCCACTTGTCATTGGTCTGAAGTTGGATTTGGAGTCTGCTACTTTCACAGTGTGGGTTCTGTCAGTGAGCCAGTTGGCAACCCATCTTGTGACATAGGGATTTATACCTAGTTTAGTGAGTTTATCTATAATTCCAGAGTGGGGAATGGTGTCAAAAGTCTTGGTGAGATTTAGATAGGCTGTGTGAACCACCTTAGCCTCATCTATGGCTTTGGTGACCGCTTCAAAAAAGTCTATTAGGTTTAGGAGACATGATCTGCCTTTTACAAACCTGAACTGGGTGGGGTCCAGAGTTTGGAGATTACCAATGTCACTGTTTATAAGTTCCATGATGATACGTTCCATTGCCTTGCAGACCAGGCTCATCAGGCTAATGGGGCGGTAGTTTCCAGGGTCCATGGTGGGTCCCCCTTTGTAGAGTGGGATAACCGTTGCTGTGTGCCATTCAGTGGACACATAGCCTGAGGTGAGGCTGTGATTGAACATGGTACTTAGGTGGGGTGCCAGTTCGTTCTGTAGTTCATGTAGAACACAGCCTGGGATGTTGTCAGTTCCCATGGATGCTGTGTTCTTGGCTTTGGACAGTGTGTTTTTTACCTGTGCAGCCGTGACTACAGGAACTTTGCATTCTTCCGGTATAGAGATGGGCCCCTTAGGGGATGGGAGGGGAGTAAAGTTAGCACTGAACCTATCTGCCAGGATGTTGGCAATATCAGTTGGTTCTGTATATTTAGTGCCATTGTGCTGTAACTCAGAGCAGATCTGAGTGTTGCCATTGAGATTCTTGACATAGCTATAGAATGCTTTGTGGTTGTCTTTAAGAGTCAGTGGCGATTTTGTTTTCATAACTAGCTTTAGAGGATTTTATGAGGGATCTTAGCTTCTTACTAAGGCTGACCAGGGAGTTCCTCCAGTCATGGGATTTTACTCTTTTTTGCAACAGTTTATTGTGTTGTAGAGTTTGTTTATGGCAGTGGACCACTAGATTGGCTTCCTTTTTTTGGAGGATAGCATCTTGGTTCTGTTAGGAATTGCATGATCCATGCACTTGTGTAAGTGCTTATAAAGTGCATTTGTGTAGGATTCAGTAGTCATACCTCTATTGTCCATCAGCATGGGTGTCGTGAAATTTGCCACTTCTGTCTTAAGAAGCGTGAAGTTGACTTTGGAGAAACTTTTTACAGTGGATTCCCTAATGGGGAATGGGAGAGGGATGTGGATGTCTAGGGTGATTAGCTTGTGATTGGATCTGACCAACGAGGAATTGACCTCTGGTGTGGAGCACCGGTTGCCCATGTTGGTAATAACCAGGTCTAGGATATTGCTGCCCCTGGTGGGGGTGTGGATAAGTTGATCCAAGGCATTGGAATTTATGAATTCCAGAAAACGTTGAGCACAAGAGTTGGTACATGAGTAGTTTTCCCAGTTAATACAGGAACCGGGAATACGGTTTTGTTTGCTTTTAGATCACTGAATCTTAGTTTTAACTGCATGTCAGGACATAAGCTTAGAGGAAGGTGTTGATTAGTAAAACTAAAGGCTGAGATTAAGGCAATATAGCACTGTAGAATAAAAATTACTAAGGTAACATTGAAGCCCTTACAATTGCAGAAAATACTGTTAGGCACATAAACATATATACATATATATATATATATATATATATATATATATATATATATATATATATATATATATACACACACACACACACACACACACATATATATATATATATATATATATATATATATATATATATATATATATATACATATAAATATTGTAGGTAGTATTAGAGAATTTAGGATATTTTTGTTCCTCTCCCCAGTAAAAAGGAAGTCAGAAGTACAGTGACTGGCCTGCTACATTATTAAGATGTGTAACCCCAGACTGTAAGTGGGGACAAAAGTAAAGTGTCATGGAGAAGCATAAATACAGTCAACAGCCTGGTACGGTGCCCTCATTGCAAGGTACAACAGAATAAATCAAGGTAAAAACATTCATGTACACAGAAATTGTAAAATGAGAAAGCCAAAATAAAAATGATGCATTGGTTGCTTTAGTCAGAGGGAGAACCCAGTGTGACAAAGTATCTCTGGTTCTCACAACAACTCAACCCTGAAGAATAAACTGAGTGCAACTGTAGACACATATTGAGCTTATGCAGTAGAGCTCTGTATAGCTCAGTATAGCTCTCAGGAATTCAGGTTATGCTGATCCTGGCTTTTGACATGTGAGGGGAAAAGAAGATTTGGCAAGGCTTTTAGTAGTACATATTTTGTCATGTAGTATAGTTTTAGCTGCTAGCAGGTGAGAGTAGATATTTGTATAGATACTGTCACTTTCGGCTAGTATGATCTATCCATACACTAAACCATTAGGCCACGTCAATCACATACGTCCCTTGCTGACTTGATGCCTGCTGCATCTTTACACTTTACAGATGAATGCAGCTTGTATGGTCAGTCATACATTTGCTGGCCGCTCTATGTCTAGAAATGGTTCTACAGGTAATATGGATAAACTAACCATTGAATGTGACCTTTTTAAAAGCAGATTCTCTAGGAATATATTCATCAGTGACAGAAAACAAATTTGCAGTCAAAGGAGATTATTAGTAAAACAACAATACAGTAAAGTAATTGTTCTCTCTTCAGCCAGGCTGTCAGACACCCTTATTGTTAGTGCAACTACTTCTGCTTGACAAGAAATGGAAGACTAAGAGTAACATATTATCATTTGTTTGTGATAATTTATGGGTCATCAGTTCTGGCATTAATCATCTAAGGTGAAGAAAGTTATAGCTGGTACTAGATGCTGGCACGAACACAGTGACCCTGCTTTATGGGAAGGTCCATTGTCATTTTTTTTTCCTGTCATTTGTTTGCCTCACTGCCTACAGACCATCCCCTTTCTCCCTACTGGACCTAAGTTAATTTCTTCCTCTCATACTGGGTGAGTTACGCACCAGATGTATGAAGGTGAGGGCTGTCTAGGGTGGGGCATTATACAGATGGCCATAATGCTGTTCTTTTGTATACTTGATTTTATTATGGTCCTTGTCTAAGACCATGGGTGCAAGGAACAGCTGCTCTCCTCACCAAGGAAGCACACAATTCCGTCCTTTAATAGTGCAGATTCCCATACTTTTTTTCATGAAGACTACAACAACTGTGGCTTGGTGAGTTGAAAGCCCACCCCCAGACTACGCATTTGCATCACCACCCCTCCTCTGAGGTGATGTGGCAGTACTCTTCCTGCTCTGCCCTGTAACCCCCCCCCCCTCACCAGGATGGGAACACATCCTCTCTGGTCAGCCCTGTCAAGTGCCCAAGCGGCTAATTAACTTAGGTGGCCTGGGCCATAATCATGGATTTATCTCTCTAAACTAGATGTGTCCAACCTGCGGCCCATGGGCCGCATGCGGCCCTCAGAGCTCTTCCATGCGGCCCCCAACCTCTAACTGCAACATCGATATACGCATGCCCCAAAACACTTTTTTTGTTTTGTGTTTTTCACGCCCGTGACCTATAACTCTGCTGGTGTGCGCATGCACCAAAGCACCATTCTAGTTTTGATTTTTTTGTGCCAAAGAAGGATCTGTGTGTTCCCGCCAATATTTCATGTCAAAGAATCAGTGCGTGTGTGTTCTCGCTGAAGAGGGACTCGTGTATGGATTTGCCGTCATTGCCTTTGAAAGGGACAGCACTTACCTGTGTTAATAGGTAAGTACAGAGGGAGTGAATGAGTGAGTACATGCATGAAAGCAGAATGTATGTGCATGTGAAAGAAGAGTGTGTGTATGTATGCATGACAGAGAGAGACACATGCACAAAGAGGCTAATGACGATCAGTCTACCTACTGAACACAAATAAGTTAGCTCACAAATATATCGTACATTAAAAGTACACTTTCATTAAATTGTTGCTTTCCTGACAGAGAGAGTGTTGTATTGAATATGAAATCATACCACTCAACTGTATGGATTTTCACTTCATTTTTCAATTTGTGTCTTTTGCTTAGGAAATAAAATTGGTCATCCAAGGTAATGCAGTTCCAGGGAGTAAGAATGAGACAGCAGCCTAGGGTTAATGGGTCAGTAGTGGATTGACTTTGTGGGAATGTAGCATATAAAGTTGAATTGTTTTTTCTGACAAACAAAAAAAGTAACCAGTACTGTTTTGTCATGGATGGGTTCTAAGCAGTGGCAGATTGGACAACAATAAGTACAGCTTTGGTGGATCATCAATACTGGCAAATCAGGGGGGCACAATGTCATTTTTTTAAATGTTGAGGGTTTTAGTTTGTATGTGTGTTACAGACTGTGGAATATGTTTCTTTGTTTCAAAACCTGATACTTGGTTACTAGGCATGCCAAAAGTAGATTTTTTTTTAAGACATAGCTTCTTGCCATTTGCAGTGGATGGATACTTATAATTTAATGGACAATGCTAGCAGTGTGTGTGTGGTCCCGTAGGGATCTGGAGGATGCCAAGTCTACCATTGCCAATGTCTTGTAAAGTGACCTGGAAATGGATATTGGGATGTTAGTGAAAAAATACAGTAAGTGGGCTTAGAAATATAGTTTAATTAAACAAAATGCACTTGCAATTTGCAGGCCATAATTTAATTTATTTCAGGTAGTCCAGATCCTGGTAGATTGTATCCCATTAGACTTAATTAGGGAGAGCTATTATTCCTGGGAAATAAGCAGCCCTAGATTCAGTGAAAGCTCTGTTGTTGTTTGCAGGTAGGAAGTTGCAGGATGTGGATGTAATGTATTTTATTTATTATTTTTAATGCATTTGTCATTTCAAAGCATGGTTTTCTTTGTTGGAAAAGAAGGCAGGATTGAATGAGCCATATAATGCTTAACTGACAATGATGGGATAGAAAGATTATAAGTGATGTATAATGTTTGCAGCTACAGTTGTTTCAATGGTGTCTGTGATGCATAACTGTTTTTGGGCCTGTGTCTCACTTTTATTTTTTCTTTCTCCAGATTTCTTGCTCTAAGGTTGAGAGGTAGGGTTCCATGCTAAATCAAAAGGTTGTATTTACCTTGGAAGACTTTTCAGCATAAATACGAGAAACAGAGCCTTTTTGATATATTTGATTATTTCCAATATAAACTGCCATGTAACCTTGCAAATAACCTTCTTATTAAGCTACTTTAATTCTTTTGGAATTGACAAGTATGCTTCATTGGTTCAGACATAAGCACAGAGTGCTAATGTGACAGCTCAGTAAACTGTCAGTCTGTGAATAACTTCTGCACAAATTAAAATGTCTGTCAAATGGCTTTAGATTGGAGGGAAGTTATATGTTTACTCCAGTATGTAGTATGATCTTAGAGACTTTATGGATTTCTTATTGATTTACTTTTGCTGAGCAGTTGTTTGCTAATTTATTGATGGTCCTTTTGGTGGTGGGAAATTGGATGGATGAGTCCACCTCTAGTATGATTTTTTTTTTTCAGATATTTTTACTTTTCAGACAATTTCTTTCAGTGAATGTGTGCCATGTAATTACTAAGGTTGCGTATTTTTAGAAGTAGGGGCTCCTTTTGTGAGCGTGTGAAAGAGAGAGAGACTTAATATGTATACTGAATATATTTTTTGTAAATGGAATTCTTAGTTAAACAGGCCCCTCTTCTTGGGCAAGTAGACTTGAGTAACCAATATTAGATTTTAGCCATCCAGCTAGGAAAGTTTAGTATGTGGATTTTTCATCCGGTATGATGAAGGCTATGCTACTTACTCAAGGAGTATATTTATGGCTATCCATTCAGTTGTCGTGTTGCTGAACTACATTTTTGATAATGAGAGGAGCTTTTTACAGAAGCTGAAGTTTTTGTATCAAGAACCTGTCCATACAGAGCGGTTTGTTTATGTTGCAGCGAAGGCTGTGGTCTTTGCAGTGAGCGTTTCAAGTATAACCAATATTTCTGAGGTGGAGGAAGTCTCTTCAGGCAGGATCTTTCTTAGCCTGGAAAGCAAGCCAGTGATGAAATTTATAGGGGGCCAGTGAGAGACAGAGGATAGCAAGAAGCTTTTTAATCTGTTTGGATAACTAAGTGAACTTAGTCCTTTGACCTTTTTTTGTCAGAAATGGTTGTAGTCTTTCTTTGGCAGGGTGTTTTTCTGAAGCACATGCCAAAAGGGGCTTTGCACTCAGTAATGGCTCTTATAAAGGAAGAATACAGGGATGTTATGACCACTTTGTCCCTGAATGATACTCTTACTAATGAGGTGGGCCATGTAAAAAGCTTTCTGTACAACAGAGACAACATGGTGGTCAAAAGTCAGGTTTCTATCAACCTGAGTGCCCAAGCACTTCATGACTGATTGCGTGCTTACAACATTGTTATTAATGTGATAATTTGTGGGGACATCACTCTTCCCAAAGGGGATGATGATGTATTTTTGGCATTTAGCTTGAGGCTATGTTTCTGGCACCAGTCATTTGTTTCGATGAGATCCTCTTGTAGCTTATTTAGAATTGTTTTATTAATTCAGTAATGTGAATTATTTACTTTATTGCAACTTTATTGGCATATTTTTGTGGATTATAGTATTGTAGGTCTGCTAATGTTGACATTTTATGTAGCTGGAGTGGTTTTCCCAGTGAGAAATGCTAATGCTGTAGTGAATATATGTTTATTTGTAAAAAAAAAAAAAATATATATATATATATATATATATATATATATATATACACACACACACACACACACACACACACACACAAAGATGTTAGAGTTAACTGTTAGATTAGAAAATTTGAATTAGAATTTTAAGGCAAATATTAGGCCTTTATTACATTTATTCATTGTTCAAATGCACCTACATTACAGCCAGGAGGTTGACTTTGGTCGCCCGTGGCAGTGAATGAGTTAACAATATGATATATTTTATATGCGGCCCTAAGACAATTTCTATTCACTCAATGTGGCCCCAGCAAGCCAAAAGGTTGGACACCCCTGCTCTAAACCATCAGTGAAGGATAAAGTCCATATTGTTGACTTTACTCTTTTCTTACACACGTCTCTTCCATATTGCACTTAACTCCAGCATGTCAAGCTAGTTCTGATAGTTTCTAGTGCAAGTAACTATGGAGATATGAACATGTCTCATAGGCCTGACTACATTTTTAGTGTTACAAACCATTGTCCTGCATCCTCAAGCTACACTAGATTTCAGTCAAAATCTTGTTTGACACATATCTTAGCATTTTTATTGGATAGTGGTAAAGAAGCAGCTTGCAGCAAAAATTTAATAAATGAGCTTTACTGCTATACAACCGTATTCTCCTGCAGAAGTTTTTACTATCACAGTTTTGCACTAAAAGCTGTTTGAATATTTTAAGGATACACAAACTAGAGGTTAACATCTGCTAAACTGTCTCTGAAGTCTGATTTATACAGTTTCAGTAACTCATGCATCAAAGAAAATTAGTTTAGCCAACTATATCAGACCGACTACACCACCATTTCCCTAGACTTATTAGTTAATATACAGTGTACTTGTTAAGTACTCTAGATGCCATAATCAAATAAAATGTAAAATTTAATTATGAATAAAGGTTTGTATTACAAAAAGTTAGACTCAGTATAATGCTCTGTCAGTGTACCTGATGACCTTGGCTTCTCGCTCAGAATACCAACGAAGGCAAATGCAAATTGCCTGTAGACATTAGTGTGCAGTGCCATCTACTGACATTATTTAATACTGCAGTTAAAATAAAATGTGAGTAAAACCTACATGACTGGTTTCAAAGCAAATACATTAGGAAGTGCAATGAGGAATTTGGTTAAATTATTGCAAAAAGTTCTTCCCTGTGTATTCCGATCCTGGCATTTCTAACGAGCATTAAAAAGTGACATAGTGTGCTGAACTTCACTGGAAACAATAGGGGTAGCACAGCACAGATGATCTGTAATACTGATGCAATCGGCTTGCTTGTGACTTATGTTTTTGGTTGAATTACAGAATATATATTGAAAATGTTGCTGCCTGTCCCTCTGACATAGGTTCTGCTTCTTCAAAGAGTACTTACAATGCATTGGAGAAAGGTTTCTGTTTCAGTTTTCAAAATGCATTAGGCTAAGCGGTGGTGCAGCGGTAGCATTGTTACTTTACAGCAAGAAGTTCTCCTGTTTGATTCTCAGCTGGAGTGCCTTCTGTGTGGAGTCTGCATGTCCTCCCTGTGGTCGAGTGGTGTTGGAAAGACATGTGTGACTGGGCATGCCTTTGCTGAAGGTTGGGTGGTGGGCTGGCAACTTGACACCAGACCAGAGTTCTGCTGTGGTGTCCCCTAACCGGGAAAAGCTGAAAAGACAAGCATTAGTCTAAGCCGGATAACTGCAAATTCACCTTTTATTATAAGCTATAGAATTCATTACAGGTATCTCACAGTAGCTTTCTTCATTAATTTTAATAGTGATTACTATTGTGCAACATTGTTACATCTGTGAGAAGAAAGGTCTGTTAGTATCACTTGTCACTGCACATGGCATCATGCAGAAAGTGAGTAAAGGTCTGCAGACGGTGAGTAAATTTCTGTGTGCACCTCATTCCATTTGCATTTAGGAGTAAAAATCTCAGGAAAATATTCGCATTTTCATTAATGATGTCCATTTCTACATGACATGTATTAACTATAAATTGTTTGAATGTATGACTTTTGTCTAGAGTCTAGACTCTTTTATTGTTGCTTCAAGGTTGGTTGCTATTTTGAGTTTTGCTATCCTGAAATGGCATCATCCGTGTTTAATGCCCATGTTGTATCTATAGTCATACTCTCATATGTCTTGGTAGTTTGACAAATATCAAGTTTCTTTCATAGGTTCATAGGTTCATAGGTAGGTACTAGGCTATCTGCCCAAGGGCATTTTTAAGCCTAGCCAGAGTGTGTCGGCTTTTGCCGCCCCATTGATTAATTAACTGAGCCTCTGTCAAGCAGAGCCAATGAAGTGATCCCAGGGGTGTATTTTCTGTTACCCATCCACTCGTCAAGGCTTCTCTTGAAGAGTGTTAGTGAGGGGCTCTGCCTAATGTAGTTAGGAATTTTGTTCCAAAGCATGAGGAGTCTCTGTGACAGGAATCTATCCCTCCAGCACGTTCTATTTATTGTTGTGGTGAGGTTTAGCTCACTAGAGCACGTGGCTCGCAGTGACTTGGATTTCTTTAAGTGGAGCATGTCCATCAATTCTGAGTTGGACATGGCTTTGTAAGTCAGGCAGAGGTCACCTCTGAGTAAGTGATATGCCACTGAGTACAGCTGGGGTTTTTTCAGTCGGGCTGCATAGGACATATGTTTGAGGCCAGTAATCCTCTTGGTGAGGTGCTTTTGTGGTCTTTCCAGCTGTTGGAAGTGTCTTGTGAGGTACATCCCAAATGGGGCATTGTACTCTATGATGGGTCTGATGAGTGATGAGTAGAAGGGTACTATAACCTCTTTATTTCTAGATGTGAACCCCTTAGTAATTAGATGGGCCAAATAGAAGGATTTCCCAGCTACTTTGGCAATATGATTGTCAAAGGAGAGATTACTATCTACCTGGGTCCCCAGATCTCTTATTACCTCTTCTGTATTAAGGGGGCTGCCACCTATGTGGTAATTCGTGGGTGTTTTGTTTTTCCCAAAAGGGATGACTATGCATTTTTTGGCATTTAGCTTGAGGCCATGACTTTGACACCAGGTGTCTGTCTCAGTAAGGCCTTTTTGAAGGATGTCCGTGTCAGTCGGAGAGTCAGTTATGGCTCCCAGTTTGCAGTCATCGGCGAACTTGGTTAGCCATAGTCCTCCTGTGTTTGCCTGTACTTCTGAGAAATATATGCTGAACAGTAGGGGTCCCAGAACCGAGCCTTGCGGGACACCACTTGTGACTGGTTTAGAGTCGGACCTGGAGCCTGCTATTCTTACTGTGTGTGTTCTGTCTGTAAGCCAATTGGAAACCCATCTTGTGACATAGGGGTTTATGTTCAGGCTGGTGAGTTTTTCTATAATACCCGAGTGAGGAATGGTGTTGAACACCTTGGCGAGATCAAGGTTGGCTGTGTGAACCACCTTTCCCTCGTCTATGGCCTTGGTGGCTGTCTCGAAGAAGTCAACCAGGTTTAGTAAGCATGATCTGCCCTTAACAAAGCCGAAATGTGTCGGGTCAAGTGTTTGGAGGTTCCCAATGTCTTTGTTAATCAGTTCCTTGATGATGCGCTCCATAGCCTTGCAGACCAGGCTAGTCAGGCTTATGGCGTGATAGTTACCAGGGTCAGTTGTGGCCCCTCCTTTGTGGAGCGGAATAACCATTGCTGTGCGCCATTCTATGGGCACGTAGCCTGTGGAGAAGCTGAGGTTGAACAGCGTGTTTAGGTGGGGGGTTAGTTCATTCTGTAGTTTGTGCAAGACGCAGCCTGGGACACCATCTGGCCCCATTGATGCTGTGTTTTTGGCTTTTGAAAGGGCTGTTTTCACCTGTGCTTCTGTGATTTCCAGGACACTACACTTTTCTGGTATTGTTGTGGGCCCTTTTGAAGGTGTTAGAGAGGTGAAGTTTGCACTGTATCTATCTGCCAGGATGTTGGCAATATCAGTAGGTTCAGTATATTTTGTGCTATTTTGCACTAGCTCAGAGCATATCTGTGAGTTGCCACTTAGATTCTTTACATAGCTAAAGAAGGCTTTGTGGTCATCTTTCGAATCCTTGGCTATTTTTCTTTCGAAGTTAGCCTTGGATGATTTTATGAGGGACCTTAGTTTCTTACTGATACTGATCAGGGATATCTTTCCTTCTTGGGATTTGCTTTTTTTCTGAACTAGTTTCCCCCTTCTGTTGTATAACCTGTTTATGGCAGGGGTTGTTTCCTTGGATTTTTCTGATGTAATGGTAGTAAATTTTCTCTTTTCTTCTCACACTTATCCCAGGTAAGTTTCTTTTAGCAATTCCAACCATATTTCAGTATTGTATTGATTTACTTGAGTACCTATAAACAATATAAAACATGACCTTAAGGAATCTCTCCTTAAACTGTTCAGTCTGAGCTTAGTTACATTATTTGACCATAAATACAGTAAACTACAGTGCTAACACCTCTATGCGTGGCTGGCCCTACCTCTGACTAGGAAACTATAGACCTACTACCCTGACTAGCCTGTTTTTCAAAGCCATGGAACATATCATATCTGACCTCATAAACTATGATACCAAAGACAGAAATAAGCAGCCAAACTGTTAAAATAAAACAAAATGAACCAGGAATCCAGGAATCGGAACACCAGTATTAGCAAAATAACACCAGTATTAGCCAAAAGTATATGAAACCATTTATTGGAAACAAGAGGTTTTAGCGCTTTCATCTCCTGATGCTAGCTAACATTATTTGTATTGACATAAATTCAATGATTTAAGGTGTTATTAACAAGGGTATGTTTCTTTAAACAGACTTCAATTAAAGGTGTGACATCATGTATTAAGTACTATTTAAGAGTGTAACTAAAATCTATTCATTGTTTCTGAAGAAGTCTCTATCAGGAGATGAAAGCGCTAAAACCTCTTGTTTCCAATAAATGGTTTCATATACTTTTGGCTAATACTGGTGTTATTTTGCTAATACTGGTGTTCCTTTTTGGCGTCCTGGATTCCTGGATTCCTGGTTCATTTTGTTTTATTTTAACAGTTTGGCTGCTTATTTCTGTCTTTGGTTACTGGTGTTCACGGTGTTTTTGAACCATGGATGTGTCTGGGGAATTTAATCTCTCAAACACCACGCTTGCCGAGGATCATGGGGCTGAAATAAAGGAACTACGGGGAGAAATATCCCAACTCAAAGGTGAACTTACAAAACTTTTAGACTTATTAACCCCTACAAACAACGTCGAAGTTAACAATTCTTCCTTTATTGAATGTGTTTGTGCCTCCAGGATACGGTATACAGCACTTCAACCTAACCTGGGAAACCAGGCTAGGATGACTCACAGTATTTGCGAGAAAGAGAAACAGGGTCTTCAAGAGACTGTTGGCAGTAAATTGGACTCTAATCGTCTTTTTGGTACAAAGGAAGCTACTAATGGATGTCGCTGTGATTTGGGTCCTTCACCGATCCTTATAGATTCGGGAAACAACTCTCACACGAACAATATTGTTCGACCGAAAACAGGTACTGTTTTTTTGCCTTTAGGCAGTACAGAGAGACTTCCGAATATCAATACGGTGGATAGTAATGATAGGAATGGGGGTGTCACTACTGGCTCCCGTTCAGTTACTATTTCGCAACAAGAAGCTATTCATAGATTTGATAAAGTGTTTTCTAGGAAATTTTGTTTTATTGCCAATGACAATTCCAGCTTAAATGTACAAAATGTTCCACATGTAGACAAGGATTATGACACCGCTTCATTGAAAGATTTAATTTTTTCGTTGGAGAAGAGACTATTCAAATTAAAAAGTTTGGAAATTGATATCACTTACTTAAAACAATGTATTGATTTAAAGATTGTGCCACAAGGGCTTAGATTATTTAAGTTCCCTTTTGGTATAGATTATACAGAGGATATCACAAACGATTTCTGTGACTATTTTAATGAGATTGGTTTAGGTCTTCTTAACAAAACAGTACATTATTATGACCTACAAAAAGAGAATGTTTTAAAACATGTACAAAGCTTGGACAACATTATTAGAAATGACCTTTTATTTTCCCACTTTAGTAACATGTATTTCAAAATGTTGGATAGGGTGGAAAACAGATGTTTTAACATTTTCCAAAAGAAAAAAAGAAAAATCATCAGGGATCAGAAAAGCTATCAAGATAATGTTGCATACATAAACAGGAATCACAAATCTTCTTATTCCCTGCCTAATAGAAATAAATTTATAAACAAACAACAACAAAGGCATGATAGTGTGGGACACTCACCCAGATATTCACCCACTTCCAGGGTTCATTACACAGAACCAATGGAAGACTGGGTGGAAGAAGGTAGGGACAATCACAATTTAGATGAAAGGGATTTTCCCACCCTCAGGCGCTCAGAGAGACTGGCACAGCATTACAACAACAAAGGGGAGTACAACAGAACATATTATCCCCACAAAAGGAATCAACATCCATATCAAATGCATGCATATTAATGTCTAACCATGACAATAATTACATTACACCTGAAGAGAACATTATTTTTAAAAAAGATGGTTATACCATATACAACTACTCAGACCTAGTTATTTCAGAGGACTATTTTAATCTCTTTTCTAAAGGAATTAAGTTTATTCCTACTCATGCAGGTGATCTTGTTGAAAGCATAGAATCCCTTAAACTATATGTAAGAAAATTAAACCTGAAGCTACTGTTTGAACCTTTACAAGACAACAATACAAACTTTGTTGAAAATAATGATAAAATAAAAAAGAGGAGTATTTACAACCCACCCCTACATCCTTTGTTAGAAACTTACGAAAAACTGGTTCTGGAAGATTTATATGACGAATTCAAACAGAATAAAAAGTTTGAGTATTACAATCTTACTAAAAATGAATTCACTCTTCTAGGGAACCTCAGAAATGACAACAGTATTCGTATCATGGTTCCTGACAAAGGTGGGGGCATTGCTATTTTTAAAAGTGAGGACTATACCAATGCAATGAAATTACTCTTGGCAGATGAAAACACATACTGTCAAGCTTCCATTAACCAAATAAACATTTCATACATGAGAATTAATAGTTATTTGGAAGAATATCTATTAGAGGAGAGAATTAGTCCAAGTGAACATGATTTCCTTTTCACAAAATTCCCTAAAATTCCTGTATTTTTTGGGATCCCAAAGATACACAAGGACATCTGCAGGCCTCCTTTTAGACCTATTGTGGCAGCAAAGGGATCAAAAATACATTCACTTTCTGTATATATTGATTTTCATATACAACATGTGGTTGAAAAGACTCCGCATTTGTTAAAAGACTCCTGGGAATTTTTGAAAAACATTAAGCAAGATCTCTTTGATGAGGAAGTTATATTTTTAACCATCGATGTAAGAGATCTTTTTACATGTATTCCTAAAACTGAAGGAATGAACTTATTTGAAGAAGTACTCTTCCAACACTCTGACTTGGAAAATGATAAAATTTTACTTATTTGTGAATTAATGAATTTAGTTCTCGAAAATAACTTTTTAAGCTTCGAGGGTGAATTTTACCAGCAAATTACTGGTGTCCCTATGGGTGCAAACTGTTCACCGGTATATTCTAATTTAGTGTTACTAGGTTGGGAAACACAGTTTGTATTTAATGGGCCACATTGACATCAAATTATATCTCCGATACCTGGATGACATTTTCATTTTATGGGGGGGGTGTGAAGATGACATTGACCATTTCATTAATTTCATCAACAATAGCACCACTTTTCTCTCCTTCACTTTCCAGTATAATAGAATGAACATCAACTACCTTGACACTTGTATATATAAAGATACATCTAAAAGACAGTTCAAATCCAAAATATATAGGAAGAAAACATTCTGTAACGCTTATTTACACTTTGACAGTTGTCATCCCATGTCACAAAAAGTTAGTATCATAAAAGGGCAAGCTATTAGAATTGCCAGGATGACCTCACAGTTAGCAGATTTGGAATTGGAATTTGACGTGTTAAGAAAAATGTTCTTAGAGAGAGGGTACCCCTTGGATTTGATTAACATTACTCTCAATAACATATATGAACAATGGGGTAATAAATATATTCCACTACTAGGTTTTGATGACAGCAACACGTTGGATAGGACTAACAGTAAAGATTATCAAACCACTTGTGTGCTAACATACAATACAAGAACCCCGGCTATCCAGAACATTTTCCAAAGGAATTGGAACATTATTAGATCTAATGAGGGTGTGCACAACAAGTTGGGAAATCAACCCAACTTTGTCAACAGAGTAGGTTCCAACATGAAACAACTCTTAGAATATAAAAAATACAATACACCCCAAAACAAAAGGGGTACCAAAAAATGTGGAATGTGCAATTATTGCTCCTACATTTGTGTTGAACCCACCATTATGCTAAATAATGTCATGAAAAGTAAAGTTCATTTACAGAATGGCAACTGTAACACAAAGGGAGTGGTATATCTTGCTACATGCCACACTTGCCAACAATTCTATGTAGGCAAGACTGAAAGATCATTCAAAAGCAGGATATACGAACATCTGAATGATATTAGGAATAAAAAGAACACTAATTCTTTATATAAACACAGTATATCCTGCTCAGAATTTAGGCAATTCACATTTGGTATCTTGGATACAGTCAAAATAAACAACAGAGGTGGTGACTGGAAAAACTTGTTAAAAAAGAAGGAGAGTCAATGGCAATATAGACTGGCTTCTATGTTTCCCCCAGGATTAAATGAAACAGTGTCATTGATACCTCTATTAATTGAAAGGGCAAACAATATTTGAAATATGCAAAGTCCGGATTTGGGACAATTATTAAAACATTGATAAAAGTTTGAAAAAGGTAATATTTAATTGTTAAAATATACAATACATATATATATATTTAATACCAATATACATTTTTATAATCAAGTCTACAAAACGTCAATGGAATTAATTTTATGGTATACACATGAATTCTTTTATGAGTTTTCAAATCTATTTAAAATGTTTATTTATATCCTTTGTACCATTTTTCATCAAATATTCATTTTTTAACATTTGTGTATTTTTGGAGCTAACATTATTTGTATTGACATAAATTTAATGATTTAAGGTGTTATTAACAAGGGTATGTTTCTTTAAACAGACTTCAATTAAAGGTGTGACATCATGTATTAAGCACTATTTAAGAGTGTAATTAAAATCCATTCATTGTTTCTGAAGAAGTCTCTATCAGGAGATGAAAGCGCTAAAACCTCTTGTTTCAAATAAAAGGTTTCATATACTTTTGGCTAATACTGGTGTTATTTTGCTAATACTGGTGTTTCTTTTTGGCGTCCTGGATTCCTGGATTCCTGGTTCATTTTGTCTCATAAACTATGATATCAGAAACCTTATCAGGCTACACCCACATTGTTTTGGCTTTATCAAAATGAGATCTTACCAACCCAATTTAATTAACTTAATCGAGAAAGTCACACAGGCTGTAGACAATGGCTAGCATGTTTGCATGGCTTATTTGGACCTGGTTAAAGGATTCAGCACTATGTTCCATGCTGGCACAGTTTATAAGATATCTGCCTTAAACGTACATCCATAGTGTCTCCTCAGAAAGTATGAAAATAACAATTGGTATACCCCAGGGTTCAGTACTGGGAACCCTCCTTTCATTCATCTACTTGTCTGATTTCTAGACTGGAATCTGGACACTAGGATAACCAAATATTCAGATTACAAACTGTTTGCAATTGTCAAATCTCCTGTTGATACCCATTTATTACAGCAGGAATTAACCTTCATATACAAGTGATGTATGGAAAAAAAAGGCAAAAATCTAATGCTAAAAAGTATAGCATTGTCATATTTCATAAACTCCTTCAACATACAGTATATTCTCTATCCGACTTCAGACTGACAATGTAGTGAGCAATTTTGGAACCTGGGTTGATAATTCCCTCTCCTTCATCCACCATGTAGCAGCAGTAGTCAGAACATTCTTATGTCTAATACAATTAATATCTAAAGGCATATTATCCAAGCCACAGTAAGTTATCATACCTGTGGATCCCCACTGGTGACAGGTCTGCTAGTTGAGGTAAAGTCTCCTACTTTGAGTGTGATCTGCCAGCGAACCAGTCAGCAACCCACCTGATGATATAAGGGTTGATATTCAACTGAGAGAATTTATCAACGATGCCTGAATGTGGGATTGTGTTGAAGATCTTGGCTAACTCAAGGTAGGCTGTATGCACAAATTTGCCTTCATCTATGGCTCTGGTAATGTTTTTGAAGAAGTCCACTAAATTTAACTGGCATACTCTGCCTTTGACAAAACCAAGCTGTGTCGGATCAATGGTTTGAAGATCAACTATATCTGATTTGTTCCATGGCCTTATATATAAGGCTGGTTAAGCTTATGGGTTTCTAGTTCCTAGGGTCTTTTGCTGTACCCCCTTTATGAAGGGGGGTTGACAGTTGGTGTTTTCCATTCAGCAGGGACAAAACCAGTACTCAGGCTGTGGTTGAAGGGAGTACCTAATGGAGTTGCTAAATCATGTTTGAGACCATTTAAAACTCAACCAAGGATGCCATCCAGTCCCATAGAAGCTGTGTTTTTGGCCTTGGAGAGAGCATTAATGACTTGCTCTTTGGAGATGCAAGGTGGGGAGATGTAGTGGGAATGCTTTGTGGAATGTTTGGGGAGGACAGGGGGTGAAATTTCCACCCAACATGGCAGCTAATAGGTTAGCTATTTTCATAGGATCAGTGTGTGTGATGCCATCCACAGATAGCTCAGCACACATTTGGGTGCTACTTTTTAGGTTACGGATATAACTGAAGAATTCCTTATGGTTATCATTAGCTCTGGTTGCTAAATGTTTTTCGAAGTTTCCTTAGAGGATTTTACAAGTTGTCTTACTGGTTTGTTCAAGCAGAGGAGGGTGTTCTTCCAGTGCTGGGACCTCTCTGTTTTATTCTTAGGCAGCAACTCCTTCCTCTTGTTATATAAATTATTAATGCAAGTTGTCCACCAGGAAGGCTTGTTTTTTTCTTCAGGATCTTGTTTTGATCCTATCAGGTACAGCTGTGTCAATACATTTGTATAAATGTTTGTACAGGTCTTTTGTATATACCTTAGTGTAGTTGTCAATGCCATCTGTGGGAACAGGAGCTTGAAAATTATTTATGCCATCCCTTAGGAGGGTATAATTAGCTTTGGTGAAATTTTTTAACCTGATTTCAAATAAGAGGGGTTCAGCTGTTATAGCTACTTCAAATGTGACTGGTTTGTGATCAGATTTAACCAGTGAGGGTCTATACTTGTGGTAGTGCAATGGTCATCTGCATTGGTGAAGACCAGGTCAAGAATATTTGAGCTCATTGTGCGACTGCATGCTATTTGTTCCAGGACATTAGTGTTAATAAAGTCCAGGAACTTTTGCGTGATCATGTTTGTATATGTATAAGCTTCCCAGTCAGTGGAGGGATAGTTAAAATCACCAATGACTAGAGTGATTGGTTGTAATTTGATTGACTGAAGTAGGTCCAAAGAAACAGATGGGTATCTTGGTTCATTGAAGGGGGCCTATAGCTAATGATGACTTGAAGGAGGGTCTTACCCACAGTTAGTTGAACGTGGAGTAACTCCAAGGAGTTTTCCTGTGTAAACAGTCTAGAGATGTATTTATCTTTGATGAAAATAGAGACTCCTACTCCTTTGGTAACCACACATTCATTTTGCGGTCTGAAAGTGTGGAAGACATTGTAGTCTTGTAAGGCTGGGTGCTGTCTGTGGCTCTGAACCAAGTTTCTGTGACTGAACAGATGTCAACATCCTCCTTGGAAAAGAATGCTTCCAGAGAGTGCAGTTTCTGATTTAAACTCCTAGCGTTTAGCAGCACAACCTTTAATTTATTTGTGAGTGATACTTTCATGTCAGAAATGTTGTTCTTGAGACCTTGTCTAAAAAAGGCACTATGAGGGAGGCAAGTGCCTTAGCCAGTAACTGAAAAGATAGAGGTGACAGGTGAAGACTATCTCTGGCAAAGCAGCATGATCTATCAGCCATGTCATCTGAGGCTGACTGGAACCATATCATCTTAGAATGACACCAGCAACTAAGCCAATTGTTAAAGTCAATCATTTTTTGTTTATATTGTTGTATCATCCAAGGTGAGGGTGGAATGCTACTCAAGGCTAGTGACAGTCCTGTCTGGGGCACATATTCATAGAGCTCAGTCATGTCTCTCTTCATATAGTCCAGTGAGGTACATCTCAAGTCATTCACACCAACATAAACTATGACAGAGTCATAATGGTATTTGTTGTTAAGAGACTTGAGTGCATGTGTGATCTGACAGATCCTGGCACCCGACTGACAGCTGACTTTAACCTTTCCTTGACCAGCTTGGTGAGTCGGACATCTGTGTGTCTCACAATGGAGTTACCTATGACAAAAAAATTTGGTTTAGATGTGCTTTGCATCAGGGGCTTATTTGGTCAGACACTGGTGCTTGTGTTTTTATGTGTACTGAATGTTGTAGGTACTGTATTAGGTGTAACCTGTTTGGAAGGTCTCTGGTGTTTAGGTAGGTTTCTGGTGAGTACCTCCATGTGTGATAGTTTATGTGTTGAGTGCATGGTTTGCGTAGGAAGTGTAGTATGTGAGCTGACAACCTGTCCGGTGTTACTGTTGTGTGGGTGAGAGAGCAAGGATTCCAGATTTTTAGTGCAGATGCATCTCTCACAAACTGTACTTGGGTGATTTAGGAGTAGAGGGTTGTCAATGTACATGAGGCAGTTGCTATACTGCCTCAGGATACCCATGTTAGTCAGACTGGTAGAAGAAATGGAGTGAAACCGACTATCCATCATCCTGTTTTCATGTTGCAGAGAGAAAATGAAGGGGTGTGGTATAACTTTGGGCTCCAAATGGGGTCTATACTAATGAGGTGCTCTATAAAGAGACTATACCAGTGGGGGTTCTCTAAATGGTATCAGACTATTGTAGATTTGCTGGTTTTGGCACTTCTTAAGGGACAAAGTGCAGATGAGGTGCTGTCTGAGCAGCTAAATGCAATTTAAGGACTTCTCAGCTAGATCACGGGCAGCTACTAAGGGGGAAATTTATTTACTGTAGTTTTGGTGTCTATAACTGCCAGTGGTTACCCTGAGTGAGTGTTAGTGCACGATGGTGAATGATGGTGCACTGTGCATAAACAGATGAATACAGCAGAGCACTGGCTGGTTGCCTAACTCTGTGGAGCTGTGTTTAAACAAGCGCAAACCCATGCAAATATGGGGCTTATGTAACAACACTGAGCAAACTGAATTAAACAATTTAACCAATAAAAAAGCTCAAAACTGAGCCCTGTCCAAGCAACCTTCAATCAGATGAGTCCTAACTGCAATCACCTGCCACAAGGGTGCAGGGAGGCCCTCTCCAACATAAGATAGACTGGTTTAGTGCTCAGTTTAACAGACAGAACCAGATTCAGCAGGTCTGAATCTATTATATACTACAGCAGAGAAAAAGTGCAACAAATCAGCAAGAACAGTTTTAAAAATCAGCAATATAACAAAAATGTAGTTTAAAAATGCAAATTACAGTATAAAATTGTACTTATGGTTATCAGAATGCAACAGATGCCTTGGATTGCACAGATGAATACAGCAGACCAGTGGCTGGCCACCTAATTCTGTGGAGCCGTGTTTAAACAGTAATGCCTAATAAAGGTGCCAAAAAGAAATATTTACTTTTGCAACTCATATGTTTAGTCAAATACTGCTTCTTCACAGCCCATTCATCTGTGGTTTCTTGTGTGTGTGTATGTATGCATGACTGCATTACTCCAAGGCCAATGTATAACTTTATATGAAATACGAACTTCAGCATTTGTTAAGTGGCCTTGGAGAGCCAGAATTGTGGTGAAAGGGAGATGCTGAAAACTAGCTCCTTGAGGCTTCCACTATGAGCAGACAAAAGTGAATGCACCAAGAACTGGAATTGTCAAAAATACATTTGCCAAAACTATCTTGCTGAACAACACCTTTTTGAGTGTTTTTGCATGGGGCAAGACCCCATTCCTCCTTGAACTTCTATATACCAACTCTATGGTCACACTAACTTGAGGAAGGGGAAAGTTGTCCCCAAAAGGGGATCACTTCTGGTACATCTCACTGACAGTGATCTTCTATGAAGGAACTCTGATCTTCAGTGAGTTGAACCTCTGGCTGTTGATGCTCGAGATTTCAAGCTTTGTCCATTTGCAGGTCACTTGTTCTGAAAGTTTTTCACAACTCAATTCCACTTTCTCGATAATTTGAGATAATCAGTTCATTTGGTTTCATTTCGAGCTCCACACTGCAAATCCAAACATAATTATTCTCTCATACACAAATTTCATTTGAAAAACAGACTAAAACAGAGTAACGCCAAGTTATTTTTCAGCATTACCTCTTGGTAAGTGTAATAATATCCATGCTCCTTATATTTTTCATTAAGTATAAAACTCCCTATCTGATAATCTTTTTTGTGGGATTACTAGATAGAGAAAAGGCACTAGCTTTATTGACTTGAACATTTTTTTACATTCTGCATTTATTTTCCACACTGACAAATTTGCTGCAAGGTATAGTACTGTATCTTCCCCTTCATATTATAATATTGATATTTTTCTGCTTTGTCTCTGTAGATTGTGCCACTAACTTATTTGTAACAGTTTAGAGACTTGAAATTTGTTCCTGCAGTCTTCATGACAGTTTATGACCGTATTTGCCTTACCCTGGTAAAAGCTGGTCTGTCACTCTGCTGTTTGTGTGTGTCAGTGGTGTAACAGTGTACGCTACTACTGGCAGTGTGTTGAATGGGTAAAAAATTGATATACTTCTTTACTTCAGAAATCATGCAGCTGACTTACTTGTAGAAACTCAAGGGTGCCATTGATTTCTGGCTTATCTGCTTGAAACAGGCCTGAAACTGCTTTTAGCAGAGTACAAAATCAGTTCGTTAAGCACTTCACCACCAAAGTATTTTTTTTTTTTTACTGTCTGTTTTGTTATCTTGACACATTCCACATTAGGAAAATCTCAGAGAAGCTGTCATATAAGACTTATGAAGAGAGCTATGCATTGGCAATAAGAACACCACACACTCATTGCATGCATTGATTATAGGACATATATCTATTTCTATGTGCTGGAAAAAATAAACATGAGGGTTTATGCAGGTGAGCTGTACAGCATTTTCGAAAAAAGTATGTTTGGCAAATTAAATCTAATGCAGGTCACCCTGTTTGTGCTTCATGGACATTATATATTAAAACTTTTTAAACCAAGACCTTTAACTTCAAAGTTTTTTGACAGTCAACACTGTTAATACAAAGGAATTCCTCATTAGTGAACTGCATCTGGGTTCACTGCAATAAAGGTCTTGATTACTAATAATAGACATATTTTCAATAATTAAAATAAATTATTTTAGAGAACCTGAATAAATTACCATCTTTTCATGTTGCATTCATATTTAAGTCAGAGAAAATCAGTTGCCAATTGTGCAAACTGACAGTTGGAAGCATATAGGCATCCAGAGACAATGAACTCATGTTTAGTGAATGCATGCAAAACATTATTAGGTTCAGAGGTTCATAGGTGTGTACTAGGTTAATGGCCCTAGAGCCTTTACAAGCCTAGCCCATAGAAGTGCCCTGGCATCATGCTGCCTGACGTTAGTTCCCAGTGCCTCTGTTGAGTAGAGCCACTGGAGTGATCCCTGGGGTGAATTTTCTACTTCCCACCCACTCATCAAGATTTCTCTTGAAGAGGGCCAGTGAGGTGCTCTGCTTGACATGTATGAAAGTCTATTTCATAGCATGGGCAGTCTCAGGGTTATGAACCTGTCCCTCCAGCATGTCCTGTTGATTGTGGTAATGAGGCTGAGGTCTCTGGAGTATGTGGTGCGGAGGGATTGGGATTTCTTTAGATGTGGCATTTCTAAAAGAGCTGGGTCAGACATAGCTTTGTAAGCCAAGCAGAGATCCCCTCTAAGTATGTGATATGAGACAGAGAATAGTTGGAGTTTTTTGAGTCTGTCCATATAGGACAAGTGTTTAAGACCTAGGATCCTCTTTGTGAAGTGCTTTTGCGGCCTCCAGTTGTTGCAGGTGTCTGGCGAGGTACATGCCAAATGGGGCATTGTACTCGATGATTGGCCTAATGAGGGAAGAGTAGAGGGAGACAATAACCTCTTTCTTCCTGGATGCAAAACCCTTAGTAATGAGATGTGCCACATAGAAGGACTTTCTGACCACAGTGGCAATGTGGTGGTCAAAAGAGAGGTTGCTATCAACCTGTGTTCCCAGAGCTCTTATAATGCCTTTTGTGTTCAGTGGACTATGATCGATGTGATAATTCAAGGGAACTAGGTTTTTCCCAAGGGGGGATTATGACAAATTTTTTGGCATTGAGCTTAAGGCCATGGTTCTGACACCAGTCAATGGTCACAGTGAAGCCTTTCTGTAGGATGTCAACATCACTTGGAGAGTTAATAATAGCTTCCAACTTGCAATCAATCTGCGAACTTTGTCAGCCAGAGTCCCTTCATGTTGGCCTGGACTTCAGAGAAGTAGATGCTGAACAGGAGAGGACCCAGGACTGAACCCTGTGGGACTCCACTCGTGACTGGTCTGCAGTCTGACTTGGAGTCAGCAACTTTCACACTGTGGCTTGTATCTGTGAGCCAGTTTGCAACCCACCTAGTGATATAGGGGTTGATGCCTAGCTTAGTGAGTATTTTTATGATTCCTGAGTCAAAGTAAACTTTATTGTCATACAGATCAACACAGAGGGGAAAAATGCATGTCGCTGTACAAAATTTCGATACTCAGGCTTGTACCATAAGAATTATAGTTTACAGAAGGAAGATTAATAATATTATTGAAAATAGAAATCAAAATAAGATACTAAAAATAAATACAATTAAAAAAATAATAAATGGTATCAAAGGCCTTGGCCAGATCAAGGTAGGCTGTATGAACCACCTTGCCTTCATCCACAACTCTGGTGACTGATTCAGAGAAGTCGACGAAGTTGAGCAGGCATGATCTACTCTTCATAAAACCAAACTGTGTGGGATTCAGAGTTTGGAGATTCCCTATATCCTTGTTTATTAGGTCCATGATGATGCATTCCATATCTTTGCATATCAGACTCGTCAGGCTAATGGGGCTATAGTTCCCAGGGTCTGTAGTCGCTCCTCCTTTGCGGAGAGGAATGACTATAGCAGTGTGCCATTTGGTAGGAACAAAGCCTGAGGTGAGGCTGTGATTGAACAGGGCACACAGGTGAGGTGCCAGTTCACTCTGTAGTTCATGTAGAACACAACCAGAGATATTGTCAGGTCCCATAGAAACTGTATTCTTGGCCTTGGACAGTGCTGTTTTAGCCTGTGCAGCAGTAATACTGGGTGCCTGGCAATCTACTGGTATTGTGATTGGTCCTTTGGGGGGGAGAGGGGTAAAGTTGGCACTGAAAATGTCGTCCATTATATTGGCAATATCTGTTGGCTCAGTAAAGGAGGTACTATTGTGCAGTAGCTCAGAGCAAATCTGGGTATTGCCTTGGAGATTCTTTACATAACTGTAGAAGGCCTTGTGGTTGTATTTACTATCTGCTGCAATTCTGTTTTCATAGTTATCTTTAGAGGATTTGATGAGGGATCTCAACTTTTTGTTGAGGCTGATAAGGGAGTTTTTCCAGTCTTGGGACCTTATCTTATTCTGCATCAGTTTCCTCCTTCTGTTGTAGAGTTTGTTTATGGCAGGGGGACCACCAGATTGGCTTTCTTTTTTTGGAGGAGAGCGTCTTGGTTCTATTGGGTATGGCAAGATCCATGCATTTGTGTACATGTTCAAACAGTGCATTGGTGTATGATTTGGTGGTCATGCAACTATTCTACATTTGCATGGGTGCCGTGAACTTAGCCACCTCTGTTTTTAGGAGCCCAAATTTAGCTTTGGAGAAGTTTTTCATGGTGGTTACCTTTGCAGGGGGTGGGAGAGATGTGGATTTCTAAGGTGATTAGTTTATGGTCGGATCTAACCAGGGAAGAGTTAACTATTGGTGTAGAGCAACGGTCACCCATGTTAGTAATGACCAGGTCAGGGATGTTGCTACTTTTAGTGGGGGTAAGAACGAGCTGTTCCAGGGCATTAGAATGAATGAATTCCAGGAAATGCTGGGCAAGTGTATTGGTACATGAGTAGTTTTCCCAGTTAATGGAGGGGTAGTTGAAGTTGTCCAGTATGACAGTCTTAAGTCTGACCCTAATATTCTCAGGGTGCTTATGAATATGGAGTGTGAGTCTTGGGACATAGTTGGGGACCTAGGCTACGACCTGAATTGCTGTCTTACCCAATGTTAGCCGTACCTGAAGTATCTCAGAATCGTTATGTTGGGCTACCAGTCTAGAGGTGTGTGCATCCTTTATGAATATGGAAACACCACTGCCTTTGGAGCTTCCGTCCAAGTTCTGGGACCAAAAAGTGTGGAATGAGTTATAGCCTGGTAGTGCAGGGGTGCTTTCAGCTGCCTTGAGCCAGGTCTCTGTTACAGCACAAATGTCGATGTTCTCCATTTTAAAGAGTGTTTCGAGCAAGTGCATTTTGAGATTTAGACTTCTAGCATTGAGCAGCATGACGCTCATATTGCATTTGTTTGTAGCTGTTAAGGTGGTAATTTGGTCTTTGGAACACTGCCTAAAAAAGGCACTATAGGGGTGGCAAGAGTCTTGGCCAGTATCCAGAAGCCCAGGAGTGACAGATGCAGGCCATCTCTGGCAAAGCATCAAGGTCTGTCAATCATGTCATCCCAGGCAGACAGTACTGGATCCCCTTAGAATAACCCCAGAAACTTAGACAATTGTTGAAATGATCATGAAACTATAACTAAATAAATTTGGAAATGTTTACAGGATCAGGCTGTTGCTGTTCATGGAGTCCAGAATCATGCTAGCCCATGCACTGTTTCTTCTAAAATTATTATACTGGTATATTATTATGGCAACGTGCTTGGCCTGTTTTCTGTTTTATTAGATCAGCTATGCATATAATAGAACTGCAAAGATTCCCAGTAATTTTCCATTATCCACTTGCCTTTAGCACTAAAATGCCTAGTTCTACACGATTAGCGATAAAGTAAGTTATCAAGCTAGGGAGAATTACTGGTGTGAGGCAACTCTGAATTTCACTGGCTTATGTATTGAGAGAGGTAGGTTGTTGATACCGATGTTGCACTTGTAGCTTAAGCTTAAAGAATTGTAAGCAAATGAGTCCCTGTATGTAATGTAGAATGGTGTATTCTGAATTGCTTCTATTAGGTAGACACATTTGCTGCACATATAAAAGTCCTTAGGAATAATTATTGTTTCTTTTGAAAAATGTAAGATGACTTCTGAAAAAAAAAATCATTTTCAAGAAGATTCCTACGACAAAATGCAATAAATTTGTCATCACCATATTTACAAAGTAATTTCCTCTGCAGTGAAAATGGAGATTTACCTTTAGGTAAGTGTATAATGGAAGTGTACTACAGATGGATCTATCTAAGGAGCATCCAACAGGTGGCCCTAGGGCCATAATCCGGCCCACTGAGGCATTTTAGATGTCCCTTGGTATGTCCTATAACTGTTTTGAATGGACAGATACATGTTGTACATGGTAATGGGTTCCCACAAACCTTGCCAATTATGGGAAATGGCCCCTATCTGTATGGTAAGGGGCCCCTTTGCAAAAAAAGGTTGGACACCCCTGATCTATCTTTTCTTGTTAGTATACAGGATCACAAACTGAACATGTTAAAACAGAAAACCAGCTTACAGAACTGCGAATGGTAGAAAATAGATTTGAAATGTTTCATTGCCATCTAAAAGTGGGGCTTCCAAGATAAAAAAGTAAGAGGAACAGAGAATCTTACAGCCCTTCATCAATAAATGTATAGCATAAAATAGGTGAAAGGTAGAAATCTGATACTGTAACTGGCTCTCTAATGTGTAATCATAAAAGTGCAATTCATTTAATGATTCTAATAAGAATGAGTGAGGTACCTCAGAGTTTCCCTATTCAAGCAAGGAACAGCAATCTTAGAGTTAACAGGGGTGTGGGATGAAGGGAGATGAAGCCTGCCACTCATTAAAAGCAAGTTTTAAATGTCACAGCGTTCCCTGTTCAATGTTGTGGTAAGCAATCTGAGTTTTGTGCTGTGTGCTGACACTTTCTAGTGTTAATCACAGCCGTGTTGCACTTTGTTCCATTGTATATGTAAGAATAACATTGTTTTCAGTTAAACAGCAATTCTGGCTGTTCAATAAAACATGTTTTATTTGTTTGTTTTTAGATCGCAGAATCTTACTGTTAACTGCATGTCAGGACATAAACTTAGAGGAAGGTGTAGATTAATAAAACTAAAGACTGAGATAAAAGCAATATAGCACTGTGGAATAAAAATTACGAAGGTAACATTGAAGCCCTTACAATAGCAGAAAAGACTGTTAGGCACATAAACATATATATTTATTGTAGGTAATATAAGAGAAATTAGGATATTTTTGTTCCACAGTAAAAAAGAAGTCAGAAGTACAGTGACTGGCTAGCTGCATTATTAAGATGTGTAACCCCAGACTGTAAGTGGGGACAGATGTAAAGTGTCATGGAGAAGCATAAATACAGTCTGCTATGGTACCCTCATAGCAAGGTACAACAGAGTAAGTCAAAATACAAACATTAATGTGCACACAAATTGTAAAATGAGATGGCCAAAATAAAAATGATGCATTGGTTGGTTTAGTCAGCGGGAGAACCCAGTGCGACAAAGTATATCTGGTTCTCACAACAACTTAACCCTGAAGATTAAACTGAGTGCAGCTATAGGCACATATTGGGCTTGTGCAGTATAGCTCTGTATAGCTCAGTATAGCTCTCAGGAATGTAGGTTATGTTGATCCTGGCTTTTGACATGAAGTAAAATTTTGAGGGGAAAAGAAGATTTGGCAAGGCTTTTTCTAGTACGTATTTTGTCATGTAGGATAATTTTTAGCTGCTAGCAGGTGAGAGTAGATATTTGTATAGATACTGTCACTTTCGGCTAGTATGATCTATCCATACACTAAACCATTAGGCCACGTCAATCACATACGTCCCTTGTTGACTTGATGCCTGCTGCATCTTTGCAGATGAATGCAGCTTGTATGGTCAGTCATACATTCGCTGGTCACTCTATGTCTAGAAATGGTTCTACAGGTAGTATGGATAGACTAACCATTGAATGTGACCTTTTTAAAAGCAGATTCCCTAGGAATATATTCATCAGTGACAGAAAACAAATTTGCAGACAAAGGAGATTATTAGTAAAACAACAATACAGTAAAGTAATTGTTCTCTCTACAGCGAGGTTGGCAAACACACTTATTGTTAGTGCAACTACTTCTGCATGACAAGAAATGGAAGACCAAGAGTAACATAGTATCATTTGTTTGTGATCACTGATGGTTTATCAGTTCTGGCATTAATCATCTAATGGTAAAAATTTTATTGCTGGTACTAGAGACTGGCACGAACACAGTGACCCTGTTTATGGGAAGGTCCTTTGTCATTTTTTTTCTGTGTCATTTGTTTGCCTCACTGCCTGCAGACCATCACCTTTCTGCATACTGGACTTAAGCTCATTTGTTCCTCTCATATTGGGTGAGTTACCCACCAGATGTATGAAGGTGAGGGCTGTCTAGGGTGGGGCATTATACAGATGGCCATAATGCTGTTCTTTTGTATCCTTGATTTTGTTATGGTCCTTGTCTAAGACCATGGGTGCAAGGAAGAGCTGCTGTCCTCACCAAGGAAGCCCACAATTCCTTCCTCCAGTAGTGCACATTCCCATACTTTTTTTTTCATGAAGACTACAACAGCTGCGGCTTGGTGAGTTGAAAGCCCACCCCCAGGGTATGCATTTGCATCACCACCCATCCTCTGAAGTGTTGTGGCAGTACTCTTCCTGCTCTGCCCTGTAACCCCCCCCACCACCACCACCACCAGGATGGGCACACTGTGGTCAACCTGTCAAGTGCCCAAGCGGCTAATTAACTTAGGTGGCCTGGGCCATAGCCATGGATTTATCTCTCTAAACCATCAGTGAAGGATAAGATCCATATTGTTGACTTTACTCTTTTCTTAGACATGCCTCTTCCATATTGCACTTAACTCCAGCGTGTCAAGCTAGTTCTAATAGTTTCTAGTGCAAGTAACTATGCACATATGAACATGTCTCATATAGGGCTGACTACATTTTTAGTGTTACAAACCATTGTCCTGCATCCTTATGCTACACTAGGTTTCAGTCACAATCTTGTTTGACACTTATATCTTAGCATTTTTATTGGTTAGTGGTAATGAAGCAGCTTACAGCAAAAATGTAATAAATGAGCTTTACTGCTATACGACCATATTATCCTGCAGAAGGTCTTACTATCACTAGTAACTGTTTTGCACTAAAAGCTGTTTGAGCATTTTAAGGATACATGAACTAGAGGTTAACATCTGCTAAATTGTCTCTGAGGTCTATGATTTATACAGTTTCAGTAACTCATGCATCAAAGAAAATTAGTTTAGCCAACTATATCAGACGGACCACACCACCATTTCCCTAGACTTATAAGTTAATATACAGTGTAATTGTTAAGTACTGTAGATGCCATAATCAAATAAAATGCAAAATTTAATTATGAATAAAGGTTTGTATTACAAAAAGTTAGACTCAGTATAATGCTCGGTCAGTGTACTTGATGACCTTGGTTTATCGCTCAGAATACAAACTAAGGCAAATGCAAATTGTCTGTAGACATTAGTGTGTAGTGCCATCTACTGACATTATTTAATACTGCAGTTAAAATAAAATTTTATGAGTAAAACCTACATGACTGTAGCAAATAGATTAGGAAATGCAATGAAGAGCTTGATTAAATTTTTGCAAAAAGTTCTTCCCTGGTGTTCTCCGATCCTGGCATTCATAACGAGCATTAAAAGTGATACAGTGTGTTGAACTTCACTGAAAACAATAGGAGCAGCACAGCAGAGATGATCTGTAACACTGATGCAATCGGCTTGCTTGTGAATTATGTTTTTGCTTGAATTACATAATATACATTGAAAATGTTGCTGCCTCTCCGTCTGACATAGTTTCTGCTTCTTCAAAGAATACTTACAATGCACTGGAGAAAGTTTTCTGTTTCAGTCTTCAAAATGCATTAGTCTAAGGGATAACTGCAAATTCACCTTTTATTATAAGCTATAGCATTCATTACAGGTATCTCACAGTCGCTTTCTTCATTAATTTTAATTGTGATTGCTATTGTGCAACATTGTTACATCTGTGAGAAGAAAGGCCTGTTAGTATCACTTGTCACTGCATATGGCATCATGCAGAAAGTGAGCAAATGTCTGTGTACCACCTCATTCCGTTTGCATTTGGGAGTAAAAATCTCAGGTAAACATTTGCATTTTGTTTAATGATGTCTCACATTTCTACAAAATGTATTAACTATAAATTGTTTGAATTTGTGACTTTTGTCTAGACTGTTTTATTGTTGCTTCAAGGTTGGTTGCTATTTTGAGTTTTGTTATCCTGAAATGGCATCACCCATGTGGAATGTCCATGTTCCATATGTAGTCACACTCTCATATGCCTTGGTAGTTTGACAAACGTTCACTTTCTTTCCTTGGATTTTGCTAACTTAGTGATAGTAATTTGTCTCTTTTCCTCTCACACTTATCCAAGGTAAGTTTACTGTAGCAATTCCTACCATTTTCCAGTATTGTATTAATTTCTTAAAATTAAGTAATTAAATTAAATTTTAATTTTACCACATCTGGATAACTCAGATCATCTATCCATTATGCTACCACCAGCAAATAGGCTATTGTAAATGAGAGGAAAGCCATCCAGAGAACAAATAAGGGTATGGCCAGAGGGAGCAGTATCAACACTCCAGGACTGTTTCGAAAGCATGGACTGGAATCCAGAGAACAAATAAGGGTATGGCCAGAGGGAGCAGTATCAACACTCCAGGACTGTTTCGAAAGCATGGACTGGAATCCAGAGAACAAATAAGGGTATGGCCAGAGGGAGCAGTATCAACACTCCAGGACTGTTTCGAAAGCATGGACTGGAATCCAGAGAACAAATAAGGGTATGGCCAGAGGGAGCAGTATCAACACTCCAGGACTGTTTCGAAAGCATGGACTGGAATCCAGGAAACAAATAAGTGTATGGCCAGAGGGAGCAGTCTCAGCACTCTAGGACTGCTTTGAAAGCACAGACTGGAATATGTTTAAGGAGGCGGCTACTGTGATCCAGAAAATTAACCGGGATGGGTACACAGAGTCCGTGATGGCCTGTATATCAAAGTGTGTGGATGATGTGACAATCAACAAGAGCATCATCACACGAGGGATTCAGTAACCCTGGCTCACAAGTGGAGTGTACGAGCTCTTGAAGGCACACAATGCTGTCTTTAAGTCTAAAGAGAAAGATGCCCTTAGGGAAGCCAGAGTAAAACTAAGTAGAGGAATAAGAGAGGCTAAGCAGGCCTATGGACAGAAAATTCAGGGTCACTTCTCAGATCTGAGAGACTCCAGGCATCTGTGGCAAGGTATACAGTCTATATCAGACTACAGTCCCCTACCTTCTCAATGTGATGATAACATGGAGTTTCTCAATGAGCTCAACATTTACTTCAGTAGGTTTGTGAAGGGACAGAATAGAACGGCAATGAAACTGCCCACCAACCAAGAAGATGAAGTGCTCTGAATTCACCCAGCAGATGTTCAAAGAGTGATAAGATGAGTAAACCCAAGAAAGGTGGCTGGTCCTGACAATATTCTGGGGTGGGTGCTCAGGGACTGTGCTGACCAATTAACTACTGTTCTCACCGACATAATCAACATCTCTCTGCATCAAGCCACAGTACCCAAGTGCTTCAAGAATACAACCATTATACCACTGCCCAAGAAGTCTCCACCCTGAAGCCTGGATGACTGACACCCAGTAGCTCTCACCTCCACTGTAAATTGAGAGTTTGGTCAAAGACTACTTAACATCAAGTATTCCTGCAACACTGGGCCCACTCAAACTTGCTTATAAATCCAATCACTCTACAGCAGATGCCATCTCACTGGCACGTCACTTATCCTTGGTACACCTGGAGAACAAAAACTGCTATGTCTGCATGTTATTTATTGACTTCAGCTAGGCATTCAACATGGTTATCCCCCAACATCTGATTGAGAAACTGGTCCACCTGGGTGTTAGCACTATTTTATGCAAATGGATTCTGGAGTTTCTTATTGACAGACCACAAAAGGTATTCGTAGGCAACAACACCTCGGTGAGCATCATAATGAGCACTGGAGTACCTAAAGGATGTGTCTTGAGTCCCCTGTTGTTCACCATGCTGACACATTACTGCATAGCTAAGTACAACACAAGCCACATTATTAAGTTTGTGGAGGATACTACAGTGGTGGATCTCATCAGCAATGGTGATGAAAAAGCCTACAGAGAGGAGGTGAACAAACTGCTTTTCTGGTGTGATAACAACAACCTGTCTCTCAATGTGAATAAAACAAAGGAGATAATAGTAGACTTCAGGAAGAGATGCAAGGCTCATTCTCCACTCACAATCAAAGGAGAAACAGTGGAAAAGGTGAAGAGCACCAAGTTCCTGGGGATGCATATCGCTGAAGACCTGTCGTGGTCAATAAACACTAATCACACTGTCAAGAAGGCACAACAGCATCTACACTTTGTAAGAAGGTTGAGGAGAACAAAACTACCACTTCCAGTTATCACAACCTTCTACAGGGGTACCATTGAAAGCATCCTGACTAGTAATGTCTTGGTGTTGTACGGAAACTGCACGGTTTCAGACTGCAAATCTCTCCAGAGGGTGGTGAAAGTGGCAGAGAGAATTATCAGGTCCACGCTCCCATCTAACCAGGACTTGCACTCTGCTTGGTACCTCAGCAAAGACTGCATTCACCCTGCTCATTGTCTGTTCTCGTGTTTGTCTTCAGGCAGGAGATACCATAGCTTACGTTGCAAAACCACCAGATTTAATAGAAGCTTTTTTCCACACGCCATCAGACTTCTGAACACCAGTAATAACATACACCATGCTAGTCATGGAGGTCTGGAGTAACAATGCTGAAGTAATTCACAGACATAGACAATAACTCTATGAAAGTACAATCTTATACCTTATGTGCAATATTAACAATGCCAAATTAACATTCTGTGCAATATGCCAAGTGAGCATTCTGTGCAATTTGAAATCTGTCTGATTTTGATATATGCAATATATTATATGTGCGATATTTTGGGTACTGACAAAGACATTTAAGTGGAATAGTCTTGGTGGATGTCATTGTACTTGTTACTGCACTGCATAAATGTCTTACTGTTGTTATTGTTGGATTAGTTTTAGTATATGTGTTATTGTTGTATTAATATCAGTATATGTTGTATGTACATTGAGTTTGATGTAACAATTTCATTTAGTTGCACTGTTGTGTGGTCTGAATGACAATAAAGTTCACTTTGACTTTGACTTTGAATTTACCTGGATACCTAATAAACAAAACAAAACGTGCCCTTGAGGAAACTCTCCTTAAACTGTTCAGCCTGACTAGCCTGTTTTGCAAAGGCATGGAACATATATCATATCTGACCTCATAAACTATGATATCTGAAACCTTATGAGGCCAGACCCACATTATTTTGGCTTTATAAAAATGAGATCTTGCCTACCCAATTTAGTTAACTTAATCAACAAAAGTCACACAGACAGTAGACAATGGCCAGCATGTTTGCGTGGCTTATTTGGATCTGGTTAAATGATTCAACACTATGTCCCATGCTGATATCTACCTTAAAGGTACAGCCATAGTGTCTCCTCAGAAAGTCTGAAAGTAGGAACTGGCATGCCCCAGGGTTCAGTACTGGGACCCCTCCTTTCATTCATCTACTTTTCTGATTTCTAGGCTGGAATCTGGACACTAGGATAACTAAATCTGCAGACTACAAACTGTTTGTAATTGTCAAATCTCCTGTTGATACCCATTTATTACAGCAAGAACTAACCCTCATATACAAGTGATGTATGGAAAAAGGGGCAAAAATCAAATGCAAAAAAGTATAGCATTGTCATATTTCATAAACAATGCCTTCTTTCAACATACAGTATATTCTGTACCCGACTTCATACTGATAATGTAGTGAGTGATTTTAGAGCCTGGGTTGATAATTCCCTCTCCTTAATCCAACATGTAGCAGCAGCAGTCAGAAAATTATTGTGTTTAATACAATTAATATCTAAAAGCATATCATCCAGGCCAGAATAAATTATCATACCTCCTTGTGCAGCCATAATTAGACCAATTATTGAGTATAACACCTCCCTTTGCGATATACTTTTATAGAAACAGTAAACAATTGGAAAGGCCCCAGAAGTTTGTAAGTAAGAAAATTATTGACCTAAAGTCCCTCAGCTACCAATAAACGGCTTGAGGTGCTATCCATTTATTTGCCTTCTTACATACTTTTTGGGGTAATCTATACATTGTAGTCTGTGTCTTCACAAATTAAATAGCTCCGCTAATACCAAAGCTAGGGATTTAAGTCTTCATCATCACATAAGTAAAATGTGCTGAAGAGTCAAATGTATTACTCAGCATCTACCCCCACCATGGGAACAGACTACCCCTCAACGATAAACAAAGTGACACCCTGGAATCCTTTAAACTAAATATGGATGAATGGATGGGTACCCATGCATTTTCTCAGGGTTGGACTTGCTTTGACCTTTTAGAATAGGGGGTTGCAGCATGATGGTGCATATTAGCAAAGGTAAAATGGTCTTATAACTCAATTGCCTTGCACTTCCTATGATCCTACGGTAGCCTAGATGATTAATATTTACCAGCCTTGTCCATGCTGTACATTATCATATTTCACTCTGTACTGATTACATTGCCTTCAGTTATTCATTTTATACCCTGGAAGACCATTGAACTGCCAACTGACTTTTATATGCCAGAAGACTAATTTACAAAAAAAAAAATCTTAATCTGATCCCACATCAAAACTGATATAAAACAACATTTTTTTCCCCTGTAACACATAGCAAATGTTCGGCTGCACTCCTCACTATAAGCATGGCATTGGAAATTGCACTGCTGCATATCTAGTCTAGAAAGATTATTCTGCACTCCTCTCTGACATACATTTCAGTACCTAACAGCTTATCAGTGATGGCAGCAGATTTTTTAAATATTTTTATTATATTTTATAGACACTTTTATGCATAAATGTCCATTTCAACAAGATCATCAGCTAATAAGCAAAAATGCAATTCATGCTTCACAAAACTTTGTTGTGTATTGCAACACACTATATCCACCCTTTCCCTGCATCCCCTATTTCATCTTCTTTCCCCTAGCAGGTCATTATATATTTCCCACAGTTTGTGGTCTCCTTTTGCATCTCTTTCCCTGCCATTTTTCTGCCTTCTTTTCCAACTAACTTAGTCTTATTGCCCTTACGTCAGGAGGCCTCTCTTTCATAGTTTTAGCTTGGTGTTACCATCCCCAGGATCATGATATTGCCTCTTTTTACTTTTAGCCCTAAACTATCCTGTCCCTCCTTGTACACTTTGCAGTGTAGTTTTTAACCACTCAAGACAAAATGAATATCTGTTCTTATACTTTTACATATAGTCATCTTCCTCTTACTTAAACCCAATACACATTTCCCATTTATTTATCAACCTGATTTCACATAGCTGGGCCCATGTCTTTTTTGCTTTCTCCAAAGTTCTATATACTGACTCTCAGCCCCAAAACCTGTGAATCACCCCCAGTTCGGCTTTACTAACTCTCCAACATGTTATTCCTTCCTACGTGAAACTGATATTCTGTACTATCTATAGTATTCACATCTGACTGATCCCTTAAACAAAGCCAAAGTTTCAATGTCTCTTCCACTTAAAGGGATACCTCCCAATCTTCACATGTGGTGTCCCACCTTTCTGTATCTCTCCTTCCACCTCTCCCAGGGCCTTGTATATCATAGGTTAGTACTAGGCTAACTGCTCTTGCGAGCCATTTTTTAAGCCTAGTCAATTATCCCTTGTGAGATTTAAACCCTGCACTTTGTGTTTGTAAGGCAAACACCTTAACCATTAGGCCACCCTCACAACTCATCTTCTGCATTCCTACCTTTCTGTTTCCTTACCAGACTGTGCTTTCCTCTAAGGAATCCTATCCTTTCTTCTCTAGTCTTCTTGCTGTTTTGTGGAGAATCTCTTTGAAAGCTCTCTTCTTTAACCATTTTCCTTTATTTAGTTCTTCCCAGCACCCATCCTATGAATTGTATTCATCCTAGCTGAATCCCCTCGAGTACCTGCTGCAACTTGCTAGTCCCTTGCTTTTCCAGCATTTTTTCTCTTTTCTCCAAAATCCTCTTTCCATTTATTCCTTTCTCCTCAATACTCTTGTCTTGCTTGATCCCTGCCTTCTTCCTCAGTGTTTTAAGTTATCTTCTATTGTTTCATCTACTCCTTCCGTTAAAGGACTTTTTTGTCAATTTAATATCTCCAAGTCTTTTTGGTTTCTAAAATCATGATGGTAATGGACCCGTTTCCTAAGTCAAGGTACAATTAGAGTTCATGAACTTAGTATTGTTTCAGTCGTTGATGTTAGCCAAGAATTCTCTTCTCAGCATCTGCAATGTGCCCAGAATTTCATCCTTCTGTAATTCAAATGAGGTCACATGTATTACTAGCATATTTAAGTGTGATTTTGAATTCTTTTCTTATTAGTCCTTTTGCTCCTTCTACTATTTGAACAGTCTGAGTATCTTTTTCCATGTTGTTCTCATTTCTGCCTGCAAATCCTGCTATTTTATGACTTTATCTCTTTTTCAGTGTAGCAATTTCCATAAACAATGCTGTTTTTCTCTTTTTATTGTCATGGACTACTATATCTGGTTTTCTCACATCTATTTATTGAATTGTTGATAATGAGTGATAATGATTTTTGGCTTATGTTTCCATAGAATGTTATTTCTATATTGTATTGTTTGCACAATTCTCAAGACAATGGTGTCTAGGGTTAAGGCTGCATGTTAGATAGTGATCTGATATTAGTGCTGTTTGATATAGCTGCCTTAAGCTTAGGTTCACACAAAGTCTTTCTAAGTTGCAGGTTAAAGTCCTAAATACTAACTTCATAGGTTTGCTACTCTACATGGTACTGTTAAGTGCCACAGTATGTTGAACAGCTAGGCAAAAAAACACCTAATTTATAACCAAATAAAGCTGAAAACTAACTTCTGTACCCTCTGGCTAATAACTGACTACACTTTGAGCTCTTGGAAGATCCTGGAACTTCTTAATGTTAAATAAAAAGCAAAAGTAGTTCTCAAGTGGAAATTAACACCAAAAGATATGTTCGTAATAAGCTATCCAGCAGCTGAAACAGTCTCACAATTCAAAACTCCGTGTGTGTTTCCCAACTTGGACTGACAAGGCTACATTACTACTACCACTAGAATTGCAAGCCTAGTCTTCTTAATGCAAAAACACACTTTAGTTAGCCACAAGTGGTAAGATATCCAAATCAAATCAAATAACTAGGTACAATAAATTATTCTTGCTTTATTTTCCAGCTCAAGTCAGACCAGGTTACCTTTCTACTAACACCAGAATTACATTCCTAACCCTCTTAATGTGAAAACACACTTTAGTTATCCACAGCTGAAAAGGTACCAGAAACAAATCAAACAACTAACTACAATTATTTACAAGGGTTCCTATCACAGTTGAACTTGTACAAGTTCAAACTCCATATGGTCGAGACCATAAGTTCGAATTTGTACAAGTCCGGGTGTTTAAATGGAAATCTCCGTAAGGGGAGGTTTATGTTCATTTCAATGTGGTGTGATCTCGGAGTTGGTATATTTAAGTAGCAGGGGATGTGGTGGGCGTAGCCCCCCACATGGGAGGTGCAGGGGGGCTCACTCCCCTGCTTACAATGATTTACTTCGTTTTTACTTTTTTTTTTTTTTTTTTTTTTAGCACTAGTCAAAGTTTTGTAACTTCGAACGGAATGGTTCGAACATTCCATGTTCGAAGTTATAAAACTTTGACTATGTGATATGGACCCATTTACAAGGTGATTCAAATGCTAACAAGCCATCAAAGAAGAACATGCACACTTTTAGGCAATTTCAAAGTACACGAACAGTATAAGAAAGGGCCTTCTCAGTTTCTTCTGTAACCAGTAAGATGAACAGAGAAGATAAGACTGGGAGGAGCAACTAGGGCCAGGTATATTGAAGATGAGATTGGGAGGAATGTCCAAGACCAGATAAACAGTAGGGGTGGGCAGCCCAAAAGCCTCCAAGTATAAAAGCACAAGAGAAGTAGGGTGGGAAGGTAATTGTGGACCAAAGTCGGAAGAGAGCTAGTAAAGATGCAATAAAATGAAGAACCCGGTCAGAACACTTATTCCCAGCACAGATACTAAAAAACACCTTAAATTAGTAGCTTTAACTTCAGATAAGGAGCAAACACAACAAACAAAAAGTACAATTGTGTACTCTTACCATAAATGTAGATGTTTGAGTGTGTTCACTGTTGCAGTCATCACTGTAGGGTTCTTCCTGCCAGCAGCAGCCCCTGATCAGCCAGAATCCCAAAGTCTGGATCGGGCGCCAGCTGAGGTCGCATTTATCCTGACGTCAATGCGCCGGAAGGTATAAAGACCTCAGCTGATGCCATTTCCCCAGTTTTTCTTGCCAAAGAAGTCAGGTGCCCAGAAAGAAAAGGCTAAAAAGGAAACCATGCCCAAAACCTCAGCAGCCAGAATACCTCATAACAGACAATACTCAAGGAAAAAACAAAAGAGGGGATAGGAGGGAGGGTAACCCGGACTGCAACAGTGAACACACTCGAACATCTACATTTATGGTAAGAGTACACAACTGTACTATGTCCTTCGTGGTTCACTGTTGCAGTCATCATTGTAGGGTTGAGTCCCAAAGCTAAGAAAGGGTGGCTGGATGAGAAACAGAGGGAGCGGTCACAAAACCTTGAAAAACTGCAGAAGCAAAACCTGCCCTGGATTTAGAATAGAGAGGGAGGTTGTAATGCTTAGAAAAAGTATGTACAGAACTCCAAGTAGCAGCTTCCAAAATATCCTTGGTAGGAACCCCACAAAGAAAAGCTGCTGAAGTAGCAGTAGCCCGGGTAGAATGAGTCCTAACATTAACAGGAACCGGATTGCCATGATAAGAGTAACAGAACTTGATGCAATGGGCAATCCACTTGGAAATAGTTTGCTTAGTGATTGCTTTCCCCTGAACAGTAGGAGCATAAGTGACAAACAACTGATCAGATTTCCGGAATATCTTGGTCCTGTCCAGGTATAGACGAAGCTGTATGTGCACGTCTAGAGAGTGCAAAAGACTTTCTTCCTCACTTTGAGGATTAGGATAAAAGGTAGGCAAATGAATAGACTGATTCAAGGCCACTGCTGAAACCACCTTGGGCATGAATGTGGGATTAGTCTGTAGAGATACCCTGTCCTGATGAAAAATAAGGAAGGGTTCCACAGCCATGAGTGCTTGCAATTCCGAAATTCTTCTAGCAGAGGTAATAGCTAAAAGAAAAGCAGTTTTCCAAAACAAAAATTTTAAATCCGTGGAAGCTGCAGGTTCAAAAGGAGACAAAGTTGATTTCTCCAAAACATAGTTAAGATCCCAAGTGGGAACAGGAGCCCTTATAGGGGCCCAAATATTCTTAGCCCTTCTAAGAAATTGTTTAAGTAATGGATGAGAAAAAATCAGAGGATCCGTATCGTAATGTGCAGAAATAGCAGAAGCATGAAGCTTAATAGATGAAAAAGATAGGCCCATATGTAATAACTCTGTCAGATACTGTAAAATCAGAGGAATGTTCGGAACAGAAGAATCACCACCCTGGACTTGACTCCAGGAGCAAAATCTTTTCCATTTTCCCGCATAAGATTTTCTAGTGCTGGGCCATCTAGCTTCAAGGATTACATCCAATACCTGTTTGGAAAGGGCAGAGGTGTTTACAGACCCTGGATCTGCCAGGCAGCTAGATGCAGAGTCTTGACAGGACTGTGCAGTATCCGGCCGTCCAGTTGAGACAGTAGATGAGGGATTTGAGGCAGAATCCAGGGAGGATCCTAAACCAAGGTCATCAGAGTGGAATACCAGAATTGCCGAGGCCATTTGGGAGCCAGTAGAATCATGTGTGGTCTGTCCTGTTTTATCTTCAGAAGTACCCGAGGTAGAAGAGGAAAGGGAGGAAAAGCATATACTGAGAGGTGTTTCCAACTGAATGAGAGGGCATCCACTTTCCATGCTATTTTGTGGTAGGTCCTTGTGCAGAATGTTGGAAGTTGATGATTTTGAAAAATGCAAAGAGATCTATGTCCGGACATCCCCAAGCCTTTATAATCATCCTGAATATCCGAACATCCAACATCCATTCATGTGGATCTGAAATGTGTCTGCTCAAGGCGTCTGCCAGAGTGTTATCTTTCCCTGGCAGGAATTGCACCTGTAAGTCGACACTGCAGGTCAGAGCAGTGTACCAGAGATTCATGGCTAATCTGCACAGGGGGTAAGAGTGAGAGCCCCCCTGCTTGTTGATGTACCACATCACTGAAGTGTTGTCTGTCCGTATCAACAATTGTCCTGGTAGAAGAAGGTCCCTGAAGGCTATCAGGGCATTCTGTACAGCTAGCATCTCCTTCAAATTTATGTGCAGGTGTGTTTGTTCCTTCGTCCAAACACCCTGAAGACATCTCCCGTGCATGTGGGCTCCCCAGGCATAATCTGAAGCATCCGTTGTCAGAACTTGGTCGGTCGGTGGAGGACAAAAAGGCTTCCCCTTGTTCTGTAGACAGGCTTCGGCCCACCAAAGAAACTCTAGCTGGAGACAAGGCAAAATCATGACCACTGTTTCCAAACTGTGGTAATGCTGAGACCAGACACTCTTGAGGTATCACTGCAGTTTCCTCATATGCAGCCTTTCATATGGTATTAGCAGAATGCAGGAGGCCATGTAACCCAAAGCCTGCAGAATTTTTCTTGCAGTCAGCTGTTTCATTGAAGCCAGGTTTCGGAAAAAAGAAGCCAGTTGCACTTTTTTGTCTGGTGTCAAGGAAGCCATCTGGGTTGAAGTACTCAGAAGAGCACCCAGGAAAGTAATCTGTTGTGTGGGTACCAGATTTGATTTCTTTAGATTCACTGTGAAACCGAGGCACAGAAGAAGATGCTGCACAAAAGCTAGATGCCGAAGCAGAGTGTCTTTGACGTCCGCTTGAAAAAGACAGTCGTCCAGATAAGGGTAAATTTGAATCCCCGTCTGTCTGCAAAATGCCATTACTGGTGCCAGGCACTTTGTAAAGACCCTGGGCTCAGTAGATAAGCCAAAGGGCAGCACAGAGAACTGGTAATGTTTCGAGCCTGCTTTGAAACGCAGATACCTTCTGCACTCTTGCATTATAGGAATATGCAGGTAAGCGTCTTTTAAGTCCAAAGTCACCATCCAAGCATTCTTGCCCAACACAGGCAGCAGCTGCTGCAGAGTGAGCATCTTGAATTTTGGTATATCTAGGAAGGTGTTTAGTACAGAGAGGTCCAGGATTGGTCTCCACGAATTTTCCTTCCTGGGAACCAGGAAAAGTCTGGAATAAAAACCTTGCCCTATTTCTAAATTTGGTACCAATTCTATGGCCCTCATAGCCAGGAGGGACTGAACCTGCCATTGTGCCTCTGCCCACTGATGATTTGGCAGGTCTGGCCAACTGTTCGGTTTTGGCATAGTGTGGAAATGAAATCTGTAACCTCTTGAGACTATGTCCAGAACCCATTTGTCCCGGGTTATGTGGCTCCAATTTTGATAAAAAAGAGAAATCCTGCCCCCCAAAGGAGCTTTCAGGAGAGGAGCTCCTGGAACCAGAAAGGGAGAGTCATAAAGACTGTTTTTGGTAGGGTTGAGACTTATCTTCACCTCCCTTGGGAGAGGGGGCACTCCACTGCCTATTCCTAAAATGGGACTGTGACTGTCCCCTACCTCTGGAACACCTGAATCTGCCTCTCTGAGACCTGTTCGAGCCCAGAAAGGACCAAGGTTTAGTTGGCCAGTGTCTGCTAAATCTAGGAGGTTGCACTTGTAGAAAATCCTTCACCATCTGCATAGATTTGGCTTTGTCTTCCATTTTCTTCAATACCTCTTCAGCTTTAGACCCAAACAGAACATTGTGCTGCAAAGTGGCATCCAAATGTTTGGCTTTAATCTGATCCGGCAAGCTTTGATCTCTTAACCAAGCATGTCTTCTAATAACAGCGCCAGTTGTTGCAGCCCTACAAGAAGCTTCCAAAGAATCAAAACCACAATGCAGGGTATGTTTACCCACTTGTTCAATAGCATGCAATAAATCCTGTAACTCCTGATTATCCGCACCAATAGACACAGCTGACATCTTTTGTTGAAATACAGACAAAAGGTATTGCTGATACTTCAGCATATGAAATTGACAGTTCAAAACCCTAATAGACAATGTAGCAGAAGTATAAAACTTTTTACCCCATCTCTCCAAAGCCCTGGACTGTTGGTCAAAGGGAATAGGATTTTTAGCAGAGGCCGCTTTAACACCCTTAGGACCCTGAGAAATTGTTTCTGGATCAGGCGAAAGATTTTTAAAAAGAAATTTATGAGAATCTGGAACCCTATAATACCTATCCAGTTTGGCCGGAGTAGGGGGAAAAGTATCAGGAGAGAGAAGCTTCTGAAAAAACATCATCAACAATGTCCAATACAGGGGGAATAGCCAGAGGCTTATGCTGTGGGAGAAGAAGAAAATCCCTAAGCCTTTTCTTGGATTCAGAGAATTCCTGCACTTCCCAGTGAAAGTGCACCCTCATTTCATGCAAAGTTTCACCAAAAGAATAATCCTCAGGAGGAGAGGTGGAAGGAAAGGAATCTTCAGCATCAGAATCCTCATAAAGAGGAAAAGCATAATCCTGCTCAAGGGAAGAAGCAGAAGAAACAGAAATTTGGTCAGAAGAATCATAATCGGACTGTAATCTAGGCTTCTTGTCAGGAGGGGGATGAGAACCCCTGATCAGAGTTAGGAGATCTTCAGCCATCCTAAGCATCTGCCTCTGAGGCCTAGGACCCTGATCAAAAGGTGCCTGTGCTAGTCACTTCACTTTAGCTGGAGGCTTAGACTTTGACCTGGCATGTAAACCTGAATCCACATTTGTAGGAAGCTGTGAAGGCCTGAGAACTCCCTCAGAAGCCGGTACCTGCCTACTGGCTCCGGACCCAACTGAGGGAGCAGTATCTGAAGGTCCAGTCCCTGGCAATTCTGAAGACCCCATCAGCTCCACACCGGAGTTGGTACAGGCAATTGGTTCAAAAGAGGTGGACGACAGGAGCTGCAAAGGCACCTCACTGACGACCATCGAACCAGCAACTGGCAATAACTGAGTAACATCCTTTGCTGTGGACCTTGGAGGCCTGTCTGCATCCCTGCGCCTCTTACACACCCCAGAAGCCGGAAAAGAATCTGAAGACATGTTATAATTAAACCTTTTTCCAAATTGTAAAAGGCAAAGTTATATCTACGCCTAACAGTACGCTGATTAAATCTAGCACAAAACACACAATTAGCAACGTCGTGGTCAGGACCCAGGCAGGGAATACAGTAAGAGTGAAAATCCCTATGAGGTATTTGCTTCCCACAAGAAATACAATTATTAACTTTTTCTGACATCTGACTGGAGCAAGAAAAAGACCTCCCCAACGGGGTACTTATCTGTAAAAAACGAAAATCCTGGGATTAAATCCAAAAACAAACAGGAACAGGCCGACCGGCATCAGTGAACTGCAAAGGGCACCGCGTGGCAAGAAAGACTGGGGAAATGGCGTCAGCTGAGGTCTTTATACCTTCCAGCGCATTGACGTCAGGATAAATGCGACCTCAGCTGGCGCCCAATCCAGACTTTGGGATTCTGGCCGATCGGGGGCTGCTGCTAGCAGGAAGAACCCTACAGTGATGACTGCAACAGTGAACCATGAAGGACATCTGATTTCAAAGGTAAGGTAAGTGCAATATTGTAACCGTACTTGTTCAAGCTTCCAATCCTCCAGCAGTCACAGGATTAAGATGGCTGACAGTTTGTGTAATGTAAAATACCAGGAGGACTGGGTTAATTACCACAGGCTGGGTTAATTATCATAGTTTTGTGTTTTTGCTGTGTTTGCTGTGTTTCAGAGCTATTTATGGTTTTGGAGGCTGGACTGCATTTTAGTTTGTTTCCAAGTATTCCAAGCTCTCTCTCTTTCATTGTTTTTTTTTTTCTAGTTAACCATGATACAGGGCTTATTTTAAATATTTTGTTTCTTAGTGGAGCATATTGATTTAGGATAAAAACAAATGTGTCATTAAAGTATGTGACAGTGTCATCTAATAGGAAAGTATGAAGGCAGTTCTGTTTAATGTTTCTTAAGCTGGTCATGAAACATTCTTTAGAGAAGCATGTAAGTTTACCTCTAGGTTATAGCTGTGTTATTCAGGGGTTGGCTGAGGGTAGTTGCCTATTTGAAAAAGTAAGGAGGCGATCAGTTAAGGAGTCATGGAAGGAAACAGAAGTGAGAATATTGTTTGGGGAATTTATGAGTATCCAAAAGATGATGAAGCTTTTATTACTAGTTTTATAATCTCTAGAAGAAGTGGAGATAAGTTAAATGAATCCATATAAATTGATTATATTATTGATGGACTCATTACTAATAGTTTGTCAATCTACATATATTATAGCCCTAGTATTAAAGCTTATTGCTTTTTATTTTCTGAAGCCAATGAGATGATGCTGTTTGTATAGATGATGCTCTTTGTATTTATTTATTTATTTACCGACATTTGATTACAAGGAAAGTCAGACTGGGTAGCAGCCCATTTTTAGCAGAGGCCTGGGGAGAAGAGCTCCAAATTATTACAAAATATTTCAAGAACAATAATTTTACAATCTTTAAAAATAAACAAAAACATCTGCAATTTAAATAATTATAACAAATTTAGACATAATATAAAAACATTGGTTAAGATTTGATACAAGTTATATGACAATCATTTAATATTTAGAGAATTTTTAGACAGTTTGTAGAGAAATTAAATTTACAAATAGGAACTGCAATATGAAGTGAAGAAAAAACAGGCTTATGATATATTTAGAGAGAAAGTCAGGGAAGAGAATTTGATATCAGTAAGGAAGTAAGTGAAGAAGGGGGAGCAAGAAGGTATAAGGAATGAAAAAGTACTTGTTCACATTTAGAGATATAGTTTATCCTAGTTTTGAGCAAGAACAGAGCCATATTTTAGCTAGAAAGTCTTTCAGAGTGGTTTTGAAAGATGGAAGAGAGGGTGCAGACCTAATGTATACAGGTAAGGAGTTCCAGGCCGTAGCAACCTTGTATGAGTACAGAAAATGCCAGTTTGATTTGCTAGGTTTATAGACAGACAGGAGTTTTTGGTCACTGGATTGCAATGACTAACTGGGAGCATAGTTGTGTAGAATGGCTTTTAGCTCTTGACAGGCAGACTGATGCTGGATAATTTTATAGGTGGCAAGAAGTTGTGTATGTGTTAGTTGATGAGGCATTTCTAACCAATTAGGCTTTTTAGTGTTATACAGTGGTGGGCTCTGAAAGGGGTGTTTGCTGCAAATTTGGCAACTTTGTTATAGCATTGTTCAAGTTTTAATTTTTGTGAAGCTTAGAGGTTAGTAAGGGTGGGAGTGCCATAAAGAAGAGTGAGGAGGCTATAATTAGTGGCAAGTATAATTTTAGTTGCATCAGTGAGAAAGATTTTGGCTTTGTAAAGCATCCTTAGCTTTTGATGAGTTTTTCTTATGCAATTTTGTATATGCATGTTGAATGTCAGATTATCATCCACTATAATTGCTAATAATATGCTATGAGAAGTGACTTCGATCTTTGTTTTATCAAGAGAGAGTACTTTAAATTTTGATTTTTCATGAGAGAGGAATTTGAGGAAAAAGTTAGTAGTTTGTCTTTTTTGGGGTTGAGCATACGTTGTTAAGAAGCCATGTTTCAGTGGCTGTTAAAACTTCTCGAGTAATTTTTTGGAGGTGTGCCATGCAGTCAGATGTGCAAACGAGCGTGGAATCATCTGTCTATTGCATTAGGGTGGCCTGATGTGTGGATGCATAGAGGGTGTTGGTGAAAATGTTAAGGAGGAGGGGACCAAGGATAGAGCTTTGTGGTACACTGATGGTGACTAAAAGGTAAGGAAAGAATGTGAAGTGCCGTTTTACTGACCGATGCCTATTGAACAGGTAGCTTTTGAACCACAGATGTGTGGGCTGTGAAAGACCTAGTGAGGGCATTTGAAGTAGAAGTTTGCTGTAGCAAACTATGTTGAGAGAAGTCTGGAAATTAGGAAGCCACTATTTTATTTTTATTTAACATTCATTAACCAGGAAAGTCTGACTTGGAACAAAGCCAATTTTCAGCAGAGGCCCAAGTAGAAATGTTTCAGATGCATCACTTTGTAATATTGGAGGAAACTGGAGCACCCAGAGGAAACCCACATGAACGCAGAGAGGACATGCAGACTCTGCAAAGAAGGCACCCCAGCTGAGCATCAAACCGGAGAACCTCTTGCTGGGAGGTAACTCCGCTACCACTGCAACATTCAACTAATTTTCCATTATCTATAGCTTTATTGACAGTATCTATCCAGGTTAGAAGGGCAGTGCTAGTACTATGGGAAGGATGGAAGCCATGTTGTGTAGAGGATAGGATTTGTTCCTGTAGGAGATAGTCTAGCAATTGTTTTTGTATACATTTTTCAAGTATTTTGACAAGGGAAGATAAGATTGCTATTGGTCTAAAGTTATTAATGTGTGTTGAGTTTCCTCCTTTGTGCAGAGGGATAACATGTGACTTTTTCCAGAGAGAGGGAATGTGGGATTCCTGGATTCACCTGTTTATAAGGATTGTGACCGGGCAGGCAATGCTATTGGCTTCTACTTTTAGGTACTCACTTGGAAGCTCATAAGCTAAAGAAGAACATGGTTTAAGTTTGTTTAAAAATTATTTTATAAAGGATGCGGGCACAAGTTTGAAGGTGAAAGTGGGTGTGGTGATATGTGGCTGTTGGACAGGGTTGGGATTAGATGCTGAGGAATCCTTGGTTAAAGATGCTATACTATCTATAACACAAGAGCTGAACTGTATAGCAGATTTGAGTGGTGAGTTACCATGAGAGATTTGGGGTTGAATTTTTGGCCAGAAGGCAAGATTTCTTTAATGGATGTCCAGAATGTTTTAGGGTTGTGTTAGTATTACTCTGAAAATTATTATAGTATAATTTTGTGTTCATTTATTTCTTTGTAGTTCTATTGTGAAGCATTCTGACGTTTTCAAGATATTGAGGTGTTTTATATTGTTGCCATTCTTTACATACTTTTCCTCTGTGCTGCATTAGCATTCTACTCTTTTTGGATAGCCAAATTACATTATTTGTTTTCAGTATCTTCCTTCTAGGAGGGACAAGGCTGTTTAGAATATTTTAAAAAGTTATATGGAATTCAATTACAGCATCATCTAAGGGGAGGATATTTTGGAAGTTCCATTTAATAGATGATAATGTAGTAATGAACATTCCCGGGTTATACTTGGAAAGGTTACGTGCTGTTTTATAAATATGCTGTTTAACTGGATGCGTGAGATGTCTAGTCGCATAGACTGGGAAATGATCACTGAGAGAATCACGCGTTATGCCTCTAGTGGAGTATTTGCTAGGGTCTGATACTAGGATCCAGTCTAATAGAAAATTTAATGTATTGGTATAATGTGTGGGGGTATTAATTAGTTGTGTCAAACTATATAACTTCATGCTAGATGTACAGGCGTTAGAGTTTATGTCCAATCAATTGACATTCACATCACCTAGTAGTATTTTTTTTTGTGGAAATGCTATGGATATCCATTGTAGGATATTTTCCAGTGGGATATAAAGGACAATCATCCATATTTGTTTATAATTATTTATTTTGAGGAAAGCAATAAGAAGCCTCTGCTGAACTGAATTTTGGTATTAGTTTGCTGTAAGGGGAAATGTGGTAGGTGCTGGGAAATATTAAAGGAATACCACCACCTTTCCTCTTTGTATGGTCACTACAGATGATGGGAGTGCCTTCTGTGTGGAGTCTGCATGTCCTCCCCACGGTTGGGTGGGCATTTGATAGACATGCGTAAATGGGCGTGCCTTCGCTGAAGGTTCAACGTCGAGCTGGCACCTCGGCGTTTGTGAAAATCTACTGCCAATCATTAGCGGACCAGAGTTCCGCTATGGCGACCCCTAACCAGGAAAAGCCAAAAGACAACAACAACTACAGATGATATAGCCAAGAGATACAACTTCAGAATTGTTTATGTTGGGTTTAAGCCACATTTCAGTTATAACAAGAACATCAAGCTTATGTTGGGTAATCCAGGCACGTTGTTCAGCAGTTTTATTTCTTATACTTCTAATATTTATTGCAGGAAAACTTAAATCACCAGGGTTGGGTATTGTTTGCTGCTGGGTTACAGAAGTGTGTGGGGAGAGAATTATATTTGTGTTCATTGTGATAGGTGGGGCCAGGATTAGGGTGTATATCTCCTCCTAGAAGGATTTTAGTATATTGGGAAATTATGCATACTTGTGTTTTGGAGAGGATTCATGGACTTAATGTTGATTTTGGTTTCAGCTGAAGTGCAGTTAATCAGCCTATATTTAGGATAAAGGAGAGGGGAAATATTAAATTGGTTTGGTGCAATGTGTGGAGAGTGTAAAGAGGGCATATGGATAGCTGGGTGGAACAGAGGTGGAGAGATGTTGAAAGATGTTATTGAATCATGGTAGGATGAAAGATGGGACAGTAGCAGGAGAAGAATAGAGGATAACCAGAAGATTAACATAATTAAGTACATGAATCTGTATTTTATAGATGTCAGGTAGTGGTGAAGTAGCAATAAAGAAGGAAACAAAAAGCTGCAGAAAAGTAGGAGATTCAGCGATGGTGGATTCTGAAAGCTGAATGAGGACAGATAGGGGAAAAGTATTTTCTATAAAAGAAGAGAGTTAGGTTGTCATATTATCTTCTCTGGAATGTAAGGAATAGAGTGGTGTTAAAGGCTAGAGTATAACGATGTAGTCAAAATGAGAGGAAATGAAGCTTTATTAGTGAAAAGTAAAAGATGCAATATGGAATAGATAAGTACTATTAGGGAGGGTTGTGATTATGAATGGATATAGTGCAAAGGAGTATGGGAAAGACAAAGACAGTTGGAATTGGGGCTTAAAATTAAATGGAGATAGGAAAGTAGGAAACAAGAAACAGACGTGTATATATATAGAAGAAGTAAGGTCATTTGGGGGTGTTTTTGGAATAAGAAGGAGGTCATAACATCCCTGTACTCTACCCTTATAAGGCCCATTATTGAGTACAATGTGCCATTCAGCATGTACCAAGTAAAGGACATGTAGCAGCAGGAGAGACCGCAGAGATTCCTCACTAGGAGAATCCAGGGCCTCAAAAATCTACCATACACAGATAGGCTAAAAACCCTATCCCTCTACTCAATTTCAGACAGACTCCTCAGAGGTGACCTCTGTCTGGCATATAAGGCGATCCTGGACCCCACCTTGATGAGACTGCTGCACATCCGTAAGTCAAGCTTCACTCAGCTAACCCAAACGTGCAGCCTCAGCCTGTTCTGTGACATCGGTAGGACTTGGTGGCGGGACAGATTTGTGTCCTAGAGACTCCCCCATTTGTGGAATAGACTCCCTCTCAGTATCAACCAGAGTACCTCCTTACCCCTTTAAGTGCAACCTGGATAACTGGATGGGAAACAGAAAATACACCTCTGGGATTCCACCTGTGTCCTTGCTGGACAGGGGCATTGGGTGCTGACTTGTCTAAACATGGGCTAAACTCTTGGCTAGGCTTATAAGAACCTCATGGCCAATAGCCTAGTAGCTTCCTATGATCCTAAGAGTAACAAGTGAAATGTGTTTGTACGAAGTATAATATTAAAGTAAGAGGGTGGGTAGGGGTGTGAAGCCAAGCCAAACATAGTGGATTTCCCACCCTCAGGTCAAATTATAACTGAGAGCAACCAGTACAAAGCAGTTAACAAAGAGATG